>NC_041386.1:351235695-351288195 GCF_002162155.2 Triticum dicoccoides
CGGGGCAACAGGGGGCGCCGTTCGGGCGACGGGGCGCCGGGGCGAGGGGCGATGGGGCCAGGGGGCGGTGGCGGGTGGCGGCGGCGGTGGTGGTTGGTTGGGACGGTGGGGCGACGGGGCGAAGGGAGGTGGGGCAAGGGGGCGGCGAGGGGAGGGGGCGACGGGGCGAGGGGAGGTGGGGCTCGGCATTACTAACAATTTTTTTAAATTTTTTTCAAAACTACTAATGGCGCACGGTGGGTGTGGTGCGCCATTACGATGTCAACTAGTAATGGCGCACTGTACCACGGTGCGCCATTAGTAACAATTTTTTTTTCAAAACTACTAATGGCGCACCAACACATGGTGCGCCATTAGTATATAGTAATGGCGCACCACATGTCTGGTGCGCCATTAGTGGCCATATCATCTATAGCCCTTTTCCTAGTAGTGATGGGTTGGATGAGATTTATCATGTAATCGAGTTAGTTTTGTTAGGGTTTGATCCCTAGTATCCACTATGTTCTGAGATTGATGTTGCTATGACTTTGCTATGCTTAATGCTTGTCACTAGAGCCCGAGTGCCATGATTTCAGATCTGAACCTATTATGTTTTCATGAATATATGTGAGTTCTTGATCCTATCTTGCAAGTCTATAGTCACCTACTATGTGTTATGATCCGGCAACCCCGAAGTGACAATAATCGGGACCACTCCCGGTGATGACCATAGTTTGAGGAGTTCATGTATTCACTATGTGCTAATGCTTTGTTCCGGTTCTCTATTGAAAGGAGGCCTTAATATATCTTAGTTTCCAATAGGACCCCGCTGCCACGGGAGGGTAGGACAAAAGATGTCATGCAAGTTCTTTTCCATAAGCACGTATGACTATATACGGAATACATGGCTACATTACATTGATGAATTGGAGCTAGTTCTGTGTCACCCTATGTTATCACTGTTACATGATGAACCGCATCCGGCATAATTATCCATCACTGATCCGGTGCCTATGAGTTTTCCATATACTGGTTTACACTTATTTACTTTCCCGCTGCTACTGTTACAATCACTACAAAATACCAAAAACATTACTTTTGTTGTCTTTACTTTTGTTGCCGCTACCACCACTATCATATTACTTTGCTACTAAACACTTTCTGCAGATACTAAGTTTCCAAGTGTGGTTGAATTGACAATTCAGCCGCTAATACTTGAGAATATTGTTTGGCTCCCCTTGCGTCGAATCAATAAATTTGGGTTGAATACTCTACCCTCGAAAGCTGTTGTGATCCCCTATACTTGTGGGTTATCAAGACAAATTTCTGGCGCCGTTGCCAGGGAGCATAGCTCTATTCTTTGAGTCACTTGGGATTTATATCTGCTGGACACTATGAAGAACTTGAGAGATCCAAAAACCAAGATCTATCCCTCAACTACGAGGGGAGGTAAGGAACTGCCTTCTAGCTCTGCACTTGATTCACCTTCTGTTATGAGTAAGTTTGCGACACCTACACCAGCTTCTGCTATTCGTTCTGATATGTCGCATGTTATTGATGATGCCACTTCTGCTATGCATGATACTTATGATGAAAATGCTTCTATGCCTGATACCACTGTGCCCCTTGGTGAATTTCTTGATGAACAAATTTCTAGGGCTAGAGAAAAAGAAATTATTGAATCAGAATACGATGATGAAAGTGATGATGAAAATATGTCTGTTATTCCTGAGGGCTATCTTTTTGATATGGAATCTTCTGCCGCTATTTTTGCTTGTGAAGATAGATATGAGCTCAAGAGGTTATTAGTTAAATGGAACAAAGAATCACTTAGAGATAAAATGAAACCCGACCCTGCTTTTGCTACTTCACCTATTTGTGTTCCTGATAAGGATTATGAATTCTCTGTTGATCCTGATATAATTACTTTGGTTGAATCTGACCCATTTTATGGCTATGAATCTGAAACTGTTGTGGCATATCTTAGTAAGTTAAATGATATAGCTGCCCTGTTCACTAATGATGAGAGATCGGTGTCGGTGTACTAGAGTAGGGGTACCCTAGTACCCCAAACTTGTGCACGGGCAGTCGCAGCATCCCGCGGCAAGGCTTGCCGGGTGACCGCCAAGACCCTCCACGGTTCTCTTGAAGACCATTCAAGAACAAAGTACTCAAACCAAGGCCCCGGCAAGAGGAGCTTGCCGGGAAGGCCAACCAAGGCCCCGGCAAGAGGAGCTTCCCGGGAAGGCCAACCCAGGCCACGGAAAGAGGAGCTTGCCGGGAAGAGACAAGACCCCGGCAAGAGGAGCTTGCCGGGAAGGCCACTCAAGGCATACCAAGAAAGCTGGCCGCGACGCGCCCTGCGTCCCGGCAAGGCCCGGTGAGCGACAAGCTCCCAAACACGACAAGACGACGACCGTGGCAAGGAGCTTGCCGCGTGAAATCCCCACTTCGTGCCCGCGCTCCAGCACACCTGCTAACGTGTCGCTCTAGGACTCTCCCAAGCACACGTGGCAGGAGGCTGTGCAGCTAGGGGTGCGCGGTGGCAAGCGGAGATGAAGAGAAGGCCATCGTGGCAAACGATGGCGCTCCTAACGGTCACTTTTTGCACTGTTTAGGAAACTCAGACAGGCATTCAATGACCTTGTCCCCTGCCGTCAGAGTTAGGTAGGATGCACTGTATCCACAGTAGCGGTAGCTGCACCTGCCGCATCCTTTTCCATTTTTTTACCCTTCTAGCCTACGTTGCCACCTGTCGGTGACCCCTTGAAAGTATAAAAGGAGGCCCAGGCGCAACGTAGAAGGGGTTCGGCCGGTTCGGCTCATTTGGAAACACCAGAAACACTCCCACGCTCAGTCTGATAGCGTCCATCGCTCCTGAGCAAGGATTCAATATACACAAACAAGCAGCAGTAGGGTTTTACGCATCCGTGCGGCCCGAAGCTGGGTAAAAACCGCTCCCGTGTACCGCCTCGATCCGCTCTTTGTGCGGCCTCCGCCCTCATCGAACCGAAAGGGGCCCTGTCCCCATAGGTGTTGGTGGAATCAGCCTCCCGACATCTCTGGCGCGCCAGGTAGGGGGCGTCGAGATCGTGCGAACCCAATCCGGCGTGCACGCGAGCTAAATATTCATCGTCTTCACCGACATGCCACCGAAGAAGAAGGCTTCGGGGGCAACAGCCCCGTCTGCGTCGCTTCCACCACCTCCGGAGCAGGCGGACGGTGGAGTGGACGCCGGCGGAAGAATGGACATCGACGAGGGTGCCCACAGCGCTGCCAAGTCCAAGGACAAGGCCGCGCAGACCTCGGCGTCCATACACCCACCGCGCCCATCTCAGGAAGGGCGGGACCAGCAGCGTCATAGCGTTCGCAGCACCATACATCCGCTGGCCCAAGATCAAGCTGGTGGTTGGCGTGGCGTTCAAGACCAGCATGCACGCCAGCATGCTGGCCTCAGCGAGGTGCGGTCGCCTGGACGGGACACTGCTCCTTCTAACTTGGTTAGGAGTCCGAGCATGTCCCGCTCCTCGCACCGTTCACCTCTGCCGCCCACCACGCCGGCGAAAGCCTGGGCGCGGGCCCAGCTACTCCTAGATTACCCTCCGACGGCGGACAAGACCGACGAATGGAGGGCCACTATCCAGAGCCTCATCGGCTTCGCCAACAGCGACACTGCGCGGCAACCAAGCAACTCGCTGCCGCGGCAAGACAGCCAGGCGCGAGCCGATGGCAACAAGACCGGGGGAGGTGCGACTTCCATGCACTCTCCACTACGAAGGCCAAAATCGCCGACTCGCCGGGTCCACCCCGACAGCGGCTCCACCGCGTCGTCGGACCCACGAGCTCGTCGCGACCAGCGCCAAGTTCTCCATGAACAACAACAAGAAGACGCTCGGACCCGCATCGAGCGCCGAAGAGAAGCGCGACGTCAATCCGACAAGCGCGCTGGGCCCTCTGTTGACATGCATGCGCCAGGGGAACCAGGCGATCTGCCGTACGCGGTAGGTTGTCCTACGTTCACCCGTGAGCTGCGGCAAGTCCAGTGGCCCAGCACAAAGAATTTCAAACCAGACGTACCAGAGAAGTACGACGGCAAGACGCATCCGTCGGAGTTTCTCAGCATCTACACCATCGCGGTGCAGGCTGCCGGGGGACGGGACGACAAGATCCTTGCCAACTACTTCCCGCTGGTACTCAAGCCCAATGTCAGATCCTGGCTCATGCACTTGCCGGACAACTCCATATCCTCCTGGGCTGATCTGTGCCATCAGTTTGTCGGTGCCTTTACAGGCGGCCACAAGCCACATGGCCAAGAAAGCCATCTTCATCTACTCGCCCAGAAGGAAGGAGAGCCACCGCGCAAGTACATTCAGAGATTCAGCCGTGTGCAGCACAACATCCCAGACGTCCACCCTGCCGCGATCATCAGCGCGTTCCATCAAAACGTGCGAAACCGAAGGATGAGGGAGGATATGGCAATGTGTAAGATCAAAGACGTCAGCGAGCTTTACGCCCTGGCCGACAAGTGTGCACGCGCTGAAGAGGGGAGGAGGCTCCCCGGAGAGGATACATGAGCAGGATGATCTGACAGTGAGGATGCCGCCCCGGCAAAGAAAGGCCGGCGGCGGAACAACAGAAGGAAAAAAGGCAAGGAAGTGCTAGCTGTCGAGCAGACCGGGAACGGAGGTGGCGCCAAGGAAGCTAAAGCTGGTGGCTCTGACAAGGAGGCCCAGCCTGTGGCGGCCGCCGACAAGCAGGACGGCTCCGGCAAGCAGTATTGTAAGATCCACCGCACCAGGGGTCACGATTTCCAGAACTGCAAGAAAGTCGAACAGCTTGTTGAGCAACAGAAAGCTGAGTACGAGCGGTGCGACAAGGAGAAGGCCCAGGAAGGAACTGGTGGATCTGGCAAGAAACGCCCCGGCCGGGGAGGACGTCGCGGCAAGGCCAAGCAGTGGCAAGGGGACAGACCTCCCCGCGGCCGCGACAAGGATGAAGATGACGACGATGACGAAGACATGGATGATGACGAGGCCGACGAGCAGGAATTTCAGAAAGCCACAGAGGTCATGTGCGTTGACGGTGGTGCTTCTCTGCATACTTCGCACCGCCAACTCAAGCAGTGGATGCGGGAAGTGAATGCAGCAGAGCCATCCATAGAGTCACGCAAGCCTCTGAAATGGTCCAGCACGCCTATCATCTTCGACATTGAGGATCACCCTGATCGCGTAACTGCGGTCGGGTGCTTGCCGATGTTGGTTTCACCAACTATCCGCAACCTCAAGGTCACGAAGATGCTAGTTGACGGCGGGGCCGGCTTGAACCTGATATCCTCTGCGGTCCTCCAGAGACTTCAGATCCCTGACAGCGAGCTCGAAGATACCGGCACATTCCAAGGAATTAGCCCGGGAAGAAGCAAGCCGAAGGGAAAGATCACGCTGCCGGTCACATTTGGCAGCGAGATGAATTTCAGAACTGAGAGGGTCACATTTGACGTTGCCGATTTTCCATTACCCTACAATGGGATCCTTGGCCGTCCAGCGCTCGCCAAGTTTATGGCAGCCTCTCACTATGCATACAACATGCTCAAGATGCCAGGCCCGATAAGTGTCATCTCTGTCCCCGGCGACAAGAAAGATGCCCTTATCTGCGCCGACAAGATCTACCGGGAAGCAGCAGCCGCAGCTGATCACAACACACTTGCCGCTGAAGCTCCCGGGGGGAAGAAGAAGACAAAGTCCGGCAAGAGCTCTGATGCCCACTCCGGCAAGCGCACCTCTTCGGAGTGCTGCGCTACCGTCGAGGACGCACCATCGAGCTCCACCGGCAAGTGCAAGAAGACGATGGCAGCTCCACCCGAGACCAAGAAGGTGTCCGCCAAGGAGGACGGCACTGGTGGTACCTTCACCATCAGTGCCACGCTTGACCCCAAATAGGAAAGCGCGCTCGTTGCTTTCCTGCGGGCGAATGTCGACGTGTTTGCATGGCAACCGTCTGATATCCCCGGTGTTCCCAGGAAAGTAATCGAGCACCACCTTGCCGTCTATCCTCATGCGCGGCCCGTCAAGCAGAGAGTCAGGAAGCAAGCGGTGGAGCGCCAAGAGTTCATTGCAGAAGAGATCAGGAAATTGGAAGCAGCAGGCCTTGTCAGAGGAGTGCTCCATCCCACGTGGTTGGCCAATCCTGTAGTCGTGCGCAAGGCGAACGGGAAATGGAGGCTTTGTATAGACTTCACTGATGTCAATAAAGCTTGTCCCAAAGATCCATTTCCCTTGCCGCGCATTGACCGGATTGTTGACTCCATAGCTGGATGTGATTTTCTCTCATTTCTTGATGCATACTCAGGATACCATCAGATCTTCATGGCAGAAGAAGATGAGGAAAAAACCGCATTTATCACCCTTGTGGCACATACTGTTTTGTATGGATGCCCTTTGGGTTGAAGAATGCTAGTTCAACATTTGCAAGGGTAGTCCATGTCGCTTTTGAGACACAGATACACAGAAATGTGGAAGCCTACATGGATGATATAGTGGTCAAGAGCAAGGACAAGGCTACCCTGATCCAAGATTTAGATGAAACTTTTGCAAATCTGCGCAAGATCAACCTCAAGCTCAACCCCGAGAAGTGTGTGTTTGGAGTCCCTTCCGGGTTCTTTGTGTCTCAGCGGGGAATTGAAGCCAACCCCGACAAGATCAAGGCCATCGAGCAGATTGAAGCACCGAAGCGCGTCAAGGATGTGCGAAGGCTTGCCGGTTGCGTGGCTGCTCTCAGCAGGTTTATCTCTAAGTCTGCTGAGCGCGCCCTGCCGTTTTTCAAAATATTGAAAAAGGCAGGTCTAATGAAATGGACTCCGGAAGCGGAGGCCGCGCTGCAGGACTTGAAGAGGTACCTGTCCTCCACTCCAATACTTGTCGCACCTAAACCACAAGAGAAGTTGCTGCTATATCTGGCAGCAACCAATCAAGTGGTTAGTGCTGCGTTAGTAGCGGAGAGGGAGGCGGATGATGAGCCAGCGACCGCGACAAGTGAATCCAGCGACAAGCAGGGGGCTTCTCCGACAAGCTCTGGTCCCGACAAAGTTGAGTCTGCGCAGACGTGCAAGGAGGTGCAGAAGAAGATGGTGTAGCGCCCAGTTTACTTTGTCAGCTCCCTTCTCCAGGGGGCTAGGTCGAGGTACTCTGGTGTGCAAAAATTGCTTTTCGGCCTTCTCATGGCCTCGAGAAAGCTGTGCCATTACTTCTAGGCACACGAGATCACAGTTGTCACTCGCTTTCCGCTGAATAGGATACTGCAAAATCCAGAGGCAACAGGCAGGATTGTCGAGTGAGCATTGGAACTGTCAAGCTTTGGCCTCAAGTTTGAGAGCACTGCAACGATCCAAAGCAGGGCATTGGCAGAGTTCATAGCAGAGTGGACGCCAACCCCAGACGAAGAAATTCCAGAGACGAGCATCCCCGTCAAGGACACAAGCAAAGAGTGGCTGATGTATTTTGATGGTGCCTTATCGCTGCAAGGCGCCGGTGCTGGCGTGCTGCTTATCGCACCCACCGGAGAGCACCTCAAGTACGTAGTCCAGATGCACTTTCCCAAGGAGCAAGCAACGAACAATACTGCGGAGTATGAGGGTTTGCTTGCCGGCCTCAGAATCGCAGCCGACCTTGGGATCAAGAAACTCATTGTAAGGGGTGACTCGCAGCTTGTCGTCCGCCAAGTGAACAAGAACTACCAGAGTCCAATGATGGAAGCTTATGTTGATGAAGTGAGAAAGCTAGAAGAACACTTTGACGGCCTGCAAATGGAACACGCTCCACGAGCTCAGAACGACATTGCTGATGGCCTGTCAAAGTGCGCTGCACTAAAGTTACCTATGGAACCAGGGATCTTTGTGCTCAAGCTGACTCAACCATCCGTGACACCATCAACTGGACAGAATAAGAAGAGGAAGTTGGTTTCTGGTGACTACTTTCCGGCAGAGCTTCCGGAAGCCGCCGCCAAGAAGGTCCCCAAGATCGACGCCAAGAGTGCTGAGGAGCAGTCTGCTCCGGCGAACCTCTTGGTTTGTTCTGTTGAAGCAGACGCTCCCGACAAGTTTTGCTCCAGCAAGCTTGCCGGGGAATATCACGCTCCGGCAGAGCCGCAGGTTCTTGCCGTAGAAGCGGATGTTCCCACAGCAACAGATACGCCTTTAGTCCTTGTTGTCGAGCCACAAGCTCCAGCATGGGCGCAGCAGATTGTCCGTTTCCTTCAGACAGGAGAGCTTCCCGAAGAGCAAGAAGAAGCTGAAAGAGTAGCCCGGCAGTCAAGTATGTACAAGTTTGTCGACAACACACTGTACAGAATAAGACTCAACGGTGTGAAATTGAAGTGCATTTGCCGGGAAGATGGACAACAGCTGTTGGCAGAGATACATGGAGGCATATGTGGTCACCACATTGGCGCAAGAGCACTTGCCGGCAAAGCATTCCGACAAGGCTTCTTCTGGCCGATAGCCCTCCAGGATGCAACTACACAAGTAACCAAGTGTGAAGCATGCCAGTTCCATTCCAAACTGATACACCAGCCAGCTCAAGCTCTCCAGACGATCCCTTTATCCTGGCCATTTTCGGTCTGGGGGCTCAACATCCTCGGCCCCTTCCCCCGAGCTGTCGGGGGCTTTGAGTTCTTGTACGTTGCAATCAACAAGTTCACAAAGTGGCCGGAAGTGGAACCAGTGAGGAAGGTGATAGCACAGTCAGCAGTCAAGTTCTTCAGGTCGATTGTTTGCCGTTTCAGGGTTCCTAACAGGATCATCACCGACAACGGCACGCAATTTACGAGCTGCACCTTCATGCAGTACGTCCAAGACCTTGGCGCCAAGGTCTGCTTCTCTTCTGTTGCTCATCCAAGAAGCAACGGTCAAGCAGAGCGGGCAAATGCTGAAGTGCTGCGAGGCCTCAAGACCAGAACTTTCGACAGGCTGCACAAGTGCGGAAGAAACTGGATCGAGGAGCTGTCGGTGGTTCTTTGGTCGATCAGGATGACACCAAATCGAGCCACTGGCCAGACACCTTTCGCTCTAATCTACGGAGCGGAGGCAGTTCTCCCCATGGAACTCGTTTACGGGTCACCTCGAGTACTCGCTTATGATGGGCTCGAGCAAGAGCAGCTGCGACAAGATGACGCGCTGCTCCTTGAGGAAGACCGTCTTCAGGCTGCTGTGCGAGCCTCTCGCTACTAGCAAGCTTTGCGTCGCTACCATAGGTGCAAAGTTAAAGCCAGAAGCTTCGAGGAAGGCGACCTTGTTCTTCGGCGTGTTCAGTCCGCCAAGAATTCCAACAAGTTGACGCCGAAGTGGGAAGGCCCTTATCGGGTGAAACGAGTCACTAGGCCCGGCGCTGTCCGCCTTGAGACCGAAGATGGCATTCCGGTGAGCAACTCCTGGAACATTGAACATCTTCGTAAGTTTTACCCGTAAGGCGCGGTTGCCGGAAGCTTTTCCGGCAACCACCTTTTGTACAAGTCTTGCCGCTGTTGCATGTAATCCTTTGTACAAAGCCGGGCGCAGACCCCGTGCACCAGTAAAGCTCATGTGCCCCGCACATCTTGTCAGTTTTTTATGCTATAATCCTTTTTCGCATATGTTATCTGACATTTTGTGCAGCACTAGACCCCGGTAAGCAATAACGAGCCCAAGGCTCCATATCATTACTTTATTTCTCTGTTTCTTTCTCAAAAGAAGGAAGGTTCCCTCGCCCACAAGGTTTACCGGGGGGGAAGGAGAAGATAATGGTGGAGGCTCCAGGCCATTCATGTCACAACCTAGCTAGTCATGCATTAGAGTGTTGCATCATGTTTACTCTTTCATCAGAAACTTGAAATGGGGATGACAGAACCCCCAGTCCCCTCTGAAACCAACTAGGGTTTACTAAAATAATTTTCAATGAACCTGATATGACCTTCTAAAATGCCCATCATTTTTGTCTTGGTTCAGAACCTCTGCCAAAAGTGGTGCACATTTTCCTAGGCCATCTTAGGATTTTTGAATTAATTCATAAATATTTGAATTTGGGCATTTAAAATTATATAAAATATTTAAATGCTCAAATACCTCCAAACTAAAATGTTTCATGTTGGAAATAATCCAACTATGGGCCAGGAATAGTTTGGTGATTTTTGAACTAGCCTAGTTATTTTATTTAATTCAACAAAGTTGCAGAAGTATTAGAAAAACAGAAAACAGAAAAATATATAAAGGGAGAAGCTTACCTGGGCTCCTCCCTGTGCGGCCCAGCCAGCTGGCTGGCCCAGCCAGCAGCCGGCCCAGCCCACCTCCCTCCTCTGTCGTCTTCGTCCCGACAGAGGGAGGGGAGTGTGGCCGGCGCGCGCGCGCGCCACCGCGCCACGCCACCTGCTCGCCTGCTTGCCTGCCCTCCCCTCCTCGCTCGACGCCCTGGACGACGCCACGCCTCTCCCCCTGCTCTCTCTCACTCTCCCCCGGCTCTCCTCTCCTCTCCCTCGCTCTCTCTCTCACGGCCGAACACCACCGTCGCCGCCGTTCGCCATAGCCATCGTCTCCGGCCACCCCTCGCTCCCCCGACTAGCTCAGAAGCTCCGCCTCGACTCCCTCTTCCTCCCCACCGCTCCACGGGTCCCCGGAAGCCCTGCATCGCCGCCACGTCGCCGTTCCCCTCTTCGGGCTCCGACCGTCGTCGCCGTCGAATTCACCGTCACCAGCGCGTCCCCGAGCCCGCTAACCATCCCTGCAGCTCCGCGGTGAGCCCCCGGATCGTTTCCCCCTTCTTCCCTGGTCTCTTTCGACCTCTAGGCCCTAGCCCCACCTCGGCCGAGAGCTCCACGCCGCCGGCGATGTCGCCGTCGTGGCCACGGTCGCCGTAGCGCCCAACCAAGCACACCATCGTGCTCCCCACCTCACCAGGAGCACGCATCACGCACCAACGCCTCCCCAAACCCCCTGCAACACTGATCCCGACCGCACCCGAACTCCGGCCGCCGCAGCCGAGCTCGCCGCCGTCAACTCCAGCCACCCCGAGCCCAACCACCACCACCAATAGCCGCGGCTCAACCTCAGCAACACGTAGATGCCTTCCGCCGTCCATTTGGTTGCCGGAATGGCAAAAAGCACTTTCGCCGCCGTCTCGGGCCTCGCCGGCGTCATGTCGCCGGTGGGGTTTGACTTGTCCGACCTGGGGTTTGACCCCCCAGGGTCACTGACGCGTGGGCCCTGTCGGCCAGGTGGTTAGGTTAGCACTAACTACTGTTAGTCAACCCCCCCTGACACTGACAGTGGGCCCCAGCGCCACTAACCCCTAATTAGGATTAATTTAATCCTGTTTAACCCCCCCTGTCACTGACGTGTGGGCCCCACACGTCAGGTTTGACCTCAGCCAGCCACAGTTGACCACTGACGTCATGCTGACGTCATGCTGACGCAATAATTATATTTCTGGAATTAAATTAAATCAGGAAATTCCAGAATATTATTTAAACTTCAAAAATTCATAACTTTTATTCTGTAACTCCAAATTGGACAAGTTATATATGAAAAATGATCAGAAAAATCCAATCTATCCATCTGTACTATTTTCATGCATGATCAAACAAGTTAAATTGATGTTTTAAGCAGAACAAGAAAAGGCACTTTAAAAGGCCATATTTGAATTTGAAATTTGAATCCTTGATTCAAATTTGTTCAACACCCCTGGTTTTAGTTGCATTAGCCCAATACACTCACTTTGCCATGTCTCATGCATGCATCATATTGTTGCATACTGTTTGGTAATGCTTGTGTATCGGTGCTCTCTGCGGCAGGTTCTGTCCCCGAAGAGTACCCTGATTACCCTAGCGAAGAACCGTATCAGTGCATCGAACCATCAGGCAAGCAACCAACCATTTGATCATATCGATACAATCCCATGTTCTCGCTCCTGCTCTCTTTTACTGCATTAAGACAACGTGATTCAAACTGCTGTGTGCTACGGTAGTTGAACCCATTTCCTCTGCATGACCTGTCATTGCCACAGTAACTAGATGAAACTCACTAGCATGTGTAGGAGTTGATTGAGCCATATGTATGTGTTGTTCCTACCTTGCTATGCCTGCTACGCTTAGAGTCGTGTCAGGTCTGGTTCATCTGGGTGATGGGCTGGAGTGAAATGATCATGTCGGTATTAAGAGTGGTGTGGTGAACACGATTTGGTAAAGGTGTCGATGAGAGGCCATGTAGGAGTACATGGTGGGTTGTTTCATTGAAGCCGACCTTAAGCACTGAGATCTGTATGCGTGATTTAAGATACAGCTACTACCATGCATTGGGCCCTGAAATATGACCCCGCTCGACTTCTTATTCACCCTAGCTCTTTGTCCAGGAGTTGCAAGTAGTTTCTGGTGTTTGTAGCCTACTGGAGGCCGTGGACAGCGCTGACCATAGGGGTGGGCTGTGATGCGGTAGGTACGTGGCCGGGTGTACCGAATACCCGTTAGGTATCTCGGGAACCCTGTTCACATCGTTCGGGGCCGTATGGGAAACCTCGGCCGGACTCCCTGCGGATGGAACCTGAATAGGCGATAAACCTGGACTAGAGGCTTAAGTGTTTAGGTAGGTCGTGGTCTACACCCACGTCGGCTTTCGCTTGAAGTCTGCCGAGCACATGTCGTGTGCAGACGCTAAGTGGTGGAAACATGTATGAAGAAGTACACCCCTGCAGGGTTATCATAATCTATTCGAATAGCCGCGTCCGCGGTAAAGGACTACTTGGTTGCCTATACAGTTCATAGACAAGTAAATGGAAACTGTTAAAAGCCTCAAGATAAGTGTGAGTGCCGAGGATGGCTCTTCCGTAGGAAGACGGAGGTGGATCCTCAGTAGTGTATTGAATTGGTGAGTAGTGGACTCGTGTGCGCAAAACCATTTCAAGTTGGAGTATCGTAGGATAGCCTAGCCAAGAGTCAAAGCTGGCTTGCTGCAATAACTCCACCAACCCTTCTTGATACTATGCATGTATGTAGGATCTGTTGTAAGTCTTGCTGAGTACCTTTGTACTCATGTTGCTATAATCTACATTTTTACAGAAGACGCTGCAACCCCTTCTGATGGGTTCTATGTAGACGTTGACATCAACGAATAGGCTAAAGACCCAGGTGGTGACCCTGAGCTTGTGAAGGACCACGTAGTATAGCTAGGCTTTCCAAGCCTCTTTTATTTTACTAGTTGTCTGTACCCAGACAAGCTACTTCCGCTGCTGGTTTGTATGACTGTATGACTTGTATGTGGGGTCGTGAGACCCGTACCTTTGTGTATGTTATGTATGGCTCACTGAGCCTTAAATAAAGTACTTGTGTCGTAGAGTCATGTTGTGATGCTTCGTTGTATTTGCACATATCGAGCATATTGTTTGTATGACTGAAATGCTTGGTATGTGTGGGATCTGACTATCTAGTTGTTTATCTTTAGTAGCCTCTCTTACCGGGAAATGTCTCCTAGTGTTACCGCTGAGCCATGGTAGCTTGCTACTGCTCTGGAACACTTAGGCTGGCCGGCATGTGTCCTTCTTCGTTCCTGTGTCTGTCCCTTCGGGGAAATGTCACGCTTTGAGTACCGGAGTCCTGTTAGCCCGCTACAGCCCGGTTTACCGGAGTCCTGTTAGCCCAGTGCTACAGCCCGGACCCACTTGCTGATGACCGACACGTTCGAAGCTGGGTCATGGATGCCTGTCCTTGTAAGTCTGTGCCACTTTGGGTTTACGACTAGTCATGTCAGCCCGGGCTCTTTATCATATGGATGCTAGCGACACTATCATATACGTGAGCCAAAAGGCGCAAACGGTCCCGGGAAAAGGTAAGGCGACACCCGTGGGAATACCGTGCGTGAGGCCGCAAAGTGATATGAGGTGTTACCAGCTAGATCGATGTGACATCGAGTCGGGGTCCTGACAATTCAAGAAAGTTTCTCCTTGCCGGGAAGCAGACGACAGAAAAGCTAAGTTGCTAAAGCTTGAGCAATCAGTTTTTTAAGTTTTTGAGTTATTTTCCTTGAACGACCGTGCTTTGTATGGAAAACTTGTGCGCGGAGGAACCAACTCGTAGCTAGTTGCGCCTTTACTTTGTTTCGAGTCCGCTCAACAGCTTAAGTGAGATGCTAGCGCCCTTACTTTGCTTCGAGTCCGCTCAGCAACTTAAGTGAGCCACTAGCGCCCTTACTTTGTTTGGAGTCCGCTCAACAACTTAAGTGAGCTGCAACTAGTTGCGACAAGGTTGCTTGTCGGTAGCGACCCCGCCAGCAGGCTGCTGAAGTTCCGCACTCGGTGCTCGCAGCAAGGGTACCTGCGCCGGCAAGTTTCCCTAGAAAGCGTAGGGCAGGACCATACAAAGCCAAGAGTCGAGTAAAGGAAGTAACACAACAATTTTTTGCCTAAGATAGAGTTATATTACAAAAATAACTTGTCGCGCCTCTAATAAAGTGTTCCCATGACATGACTGGCAACGACAAGAGAAGAAGAAAACGGACGGCACCTGGGCCCCGGCAAGCCAGTATCGCTGGGGGCTGCGAGTGCCAAGAATCATCCACGGCAAACCAGAGTTGCCGGGGGCTGCAATATCAGATAAGTCTTTCATCCCTCATCATGCATCCTCTTATGGACTTGGGAATGCGAAACCGCATTTCTTCCCGAAAACTGCCGTGCTCCCTCAACTCTAGGCCCTGGGGCTCGTTCCCGGGGCCAAGTTTGGTCGTAGTCGCGGCAGCAAAGGGATGAAACGAGGAGACCACACCCACCTCGTTCCCGCCTCCTTCAAAGGCGTGAGAAAGGTCGAGCGACGTGGGAAGGCGGTAGGGCCTGTTGCCGGGAGATGAAATGTCTGTCCGAGGGATACCAAGGATTTGCTCCTTGGCGTGGGTTCAACTCGCGAGACAAATAACCCGGCAAGCATCCCCTTTTCATTAAAAACATCCCACTCAGGTATAGTCCATGGAGGATGAAAAACATGACAGAGAGGATTACAAGTTTTAGATACAGCTAAGGCCCGAAGGCTTACAAATTAAAAAGATAAGATGCCCATAATCCCTTTTCCTGTCCCTCTCTTTAGGAGGCAGGTCAAGGAGGCGAAAAGGGCGAAAGGAGCGCCTAGGCAAACTACGGGTGCCAGAAGACACCAAGAGAACATCCCGAGGGCCGTCCGAAGGCTGGACGGTGATGGCGGCGCTGGAAGCGGGGCTCGAAGACGGGGCGGCAGGACGTCAGCATGCTGTCGAGGGCACCACGCCCTCGTACTCTGACCTGACGGCCTTGTCGCCAGCCCTCTTCCCCTTCCGCAGCCTCCCTACGCCAGCCGCCCAAGGAGACGACCCCGGAGAGTTCAAGGAGCCGGCGACACGGATGATGGGGTCGCCGGTGCCGTGTGAAGCGGCGCCCGACGCCTAGTCGGACCCGCCATCCCGCCGCCCGCTACCCTCATCATCGCTGTCGCTCTCCTCCTCGTCACTCTCGCTCGAGGAGGAGCCTTCGCTGTCGGAGGAGCTGTCCACGCAGCACTTCGCCCGAGTGCCGAAGCACCCGAAGACCTTGACGGAGAGGAGATCGCCCTCCATCAACTTAAAATGGAGGGTAAACCCCTCCATCAAGCTGTGGATGCAGGCGAACGTCTTCCACCCTCGATCAAGATACATCACATTAGGGGCCGGGAATACAACGCGGACTCGCGTGCCGCTGATCCCACAGCCCCTCATGTGCACTCTCAGTGTCTCGGGCGGGTCCAACTCCATCGCGCGCGCAAACGGAGCTGGAAGCCGGAGGCGACGACGAGGCGCCCGGCGCAGCTTGACGAAGAACTCGCAAGGTTCTTCCCCTATATGGACCGCCGTGGGAGGAGGAGCCGCCGGCGGAGGCGAAGCTGGCGCGCCGCCCCGTCCGCCTCTTCCCCGAGCGCCTCGACCTCGTCCTCAACCTCGTCCACGACCTCGCCCCCTCCCTCTTCCCCTTATGGCTGGCTCTGCCACCACGGGCGCGGAAGATGGAGAGATGCGCTGTCGGGCGGCGACCCTCGCCGCCACCGATGAAGGGCCCGGGTTCCCTTTCTCCATGGCGAATGAGAGAAAGGGGAGCTGAAGCTGAAGAAAGGAGGAGATGAGAGAGTGCGGGTTTCTGTGCTCCCCTCCCGCTCTTTATAAAGGAGCGAGGTGGGGGCTCGGCCGCCCCGCTCAGCGAATCAAGGCACGGGAAGAGCAGGGAGTCAAGGCCAACCCGCTGCCTCTGCTCACGACGGCCCAGTTTCCCACTTCCACCGTCCGCGACCCCAAGCGCATGGGAGCCGCGTGGCGGCGATGCAGAACCAAGGCGAAGGATGAGGCGGCCTCGCTCCGCCCCGTGATCGCGGGGAGTGGACGTCCCGAAAACAGCGCACCGGCCCCGTCCAGTAAATGCACCACGCCCCCACGCCTACCTCCGTTTAGGGAGGAGGGCGTGAACCGTCCCCAACATCGTGGCCTGACGCATGCTCGAGGGGCTTAGCCCCGCGCACGCCGCCCTCGTCACCCACGACGCCGCGTTTGACGCGTGCCATTCTGGGCGTGCGCGGTGGGAGCGGAGAGATATGCGGCGTGACCTAGGCTGCGCATGCCCGTGCACTGTTTTGGGCCTGGCCCAACAGCGCTCGGCACCGTGTATGGCCCAGGCCCGGGGGCTCCTGTCGGTGTACTAGAGTAGGGGTACCCTAGTACCCCGAACTTGTGCACGGGCAGTCGCAGCATCCCGCGGCAAGGATTGCCGGGTGACCGCCAAGACCCTCCGCGGTTCCCTTGAAGACCATTCAAGAACAAAGTACTCAAACCAAGGCCCCGGAAGAGGAGCTTGCCGGGAAGGCCAACCAAGGCCCCGGCAAGAGGAGCTTGCCGGGAAGGCCAACCCAGGCCCCGGCAAGAGGAGCTTGCCGGGAAGAGACAAGACCCCGGCAAGAGGAGCTTGCCGGGAAGGCCACTGAAGGCATACCAAGAAAGCTTGCCGCGACACGCCCTGCGTCCCGGCATGGCCCGGTGAGCGACAAGCTCCCAAACACGACAAGACGACGACCGCGGCAAGGAGCTTGCCGCGGGAAACCCCCACTTCGTGCCCGCGCTCCAGCACACCTGCTAACGTGTCGCTCTAGGACTCTCCCAAGCACACGTGGCAGGAGGCTGTGCAGCTAGGGGTGCGCGGTGGCAAGCGGAGATGAAGAGAAGGCCATCGTGGCAAATGATGGCGCTCCTAACGGTCACTTTTTGCACTGTTTAGGCAACTCAGACAGGCATTCAATGACCTTGTCCCCTGCCATCAGAGTTAGGTAGGATGCACTGTATCCACAGTAGCGGTAGCTGCACCTACCGCATCCTTTTCCATTTTTTTACCCTTCTAGCCTACGTTGCCACCTGTCGGTGACCCCTTGAAAGTATAAAAGGAGGCCCAGGCGCAACGTAGAAGGGGTTCGGCCGGTTCGGCTCGTTTGGAAACACCAGAAACACTCACACACTCAGTCTGATAGCGTCCATCGCTCCTGAGCAAGGATTCAATATACACAAACAAGCAACAGTAGGGTTTTACGCATCCGTGCGGCCCGAAGCCGGGTAAAAACCGCTCGCGTGTACCGCCTCGATCCGCTCTTTGTGCGGCCTCCGCCCTCACCGAACCGAAAGGGGCCCTGTCCCCATAGGTGTTGGTGGAATCAGCCTCCCCGACAATCGCGTTACCTCTATATACTCAAAATATTTCCGTTCTCATTAAAGGGTGATGCTAAGATATGGTTTAATTCTTTTGATCCTGGTTGTGTGCGTAGTCCCCAGGATATGATTTATTACTTCTCTGCTAAATATTTCCCTGCTCATAAGAAACAAGCTGCTTTGAGGGAAATATACAACTTTGTGTAAATTAAAGAAGAGAGTATCCCACAAGCTTGGGGGAGGCTTCTCAAGTTACTTAATGCTTAGCCTGATCATCCTCTTAAGAAACCTGAAATACTTGATATCTTTTATAATGGACTAACCGATGCTTCCAGAGATTACCTGGATAGTTGTGCTGGTTCTATTTTCAGGGAAAGAACACCGGATGAAGCTGAAATTCTATTGAATAATATGTTGACAAATGAAAATAATTGGGCACCTCCTGAGCCAGCTCCTGAGCCAACTCCTGCTCCAATTACTGAGCCTATTCTTAAACCAACTCCGAGGAAGAGAGGTGTTCTATTCCTCAGTCCCGAAGATATGCAAGAGGCAAAGAAATCTATGAAAGAAAAAGGTATTAAAGCTGAAGATGTTAAGAATTTACCTCCTATTGAAGAAATACATGGTCTTAATATACCGCCTGTTGAAGAAACATATGATCTCAATTCTTTATTTATTGAAGAACCTACTGATCCTGATATCCCGACACAGGTAGTAAAGGTAAATTCTCTCTATAGATATGATAAAGCAGAAATCCCTCCTGCTAAAATTGATAGCCAATGCTTGGATGAGTTTGATAATTTTATGTTTAAGCAAGAAGACTTCAATGCTTATTTTGGTAGACAGTTAAAACAAGATGCTGATATGATTAAATACTTGGGTGATTATATGGCTAATATTAGAGGTGAACTTAAACTTGTTAGCAAACATGCTTCTATGGTTACCACTCAAGTAGAACAAGTGCTCAAAGCTCAAAAACAAGTGCTTGATGAAATGAATAGTAATAAAAATGATTATGTTGTTAGAGTGGCTACTAGAACTGGTAGAATGACTCAGGAACCTTTCTATCCTGAAGGCCACCCTAAGAGAATCGAGCAAGATTCTCAAAGAAATAATATTGATGTTCCTAGTTCTTCTAAAAAGAAGAAGAAGAAAAATGATAGAACTGTGCAAACTTCTAGTGAACCTATTGCTGAACCACCTGATAATCCAAATGATATATCTATGTCTGATGCTGAAACACAATCTGTTAATGAACATGAACCTAATGAAAATATTAATGATGATGTTCAGGATGATGCTCAACCTAGTAATGACAATGATGTAGAAATTGAACCCGCTGTTGATCTTGATAACCCACAATCAAAGAATCAACGTTATGATAAAAGAGATTTGTTGCTAGGAAACATGGTAAAGAAAGGGAATCTTGGGTTCAGAAACCCATGCCTTTTCCTCCAAAACCATCCAAGAAAAAGGATGATGAGGATTACGAGCGCTTTGCTGAAATGATTAGGCCTATCTTTTTGTGTACGCGATTAACTGATGTGCTCAAAACAAATCCTTATGCTAAATATATGAAGGATATCATTACTAATAAAAGAAAGATACCGGAAGCTGAAATTTCCACCATGCTTGCTAATTATTCTTTTAAGGGTGGAATACCAAAGAAACTTGGAGACCCCGGAGTACCTACTATACCTTGCTCCATTAAAAGAAATTATATTAAAACTGCTTTATGTGATCTTGGATCCGGTGTTAGTGTTATGCCTCTCTCTTTATATCGTAGACTTGACTTGAATAAGCTAACACCTACCGAAATATCTTTGCAAATGGCTGATAAATCAACTGCTATACCTGTCGGTATTTGTGAGGATGTGCCGGTTGTGGTTGCAAACGTTACTATTTTAACGGACTTTGTTATTCTTGATATTCCCGAGGACGATAGTATGTCTATTATTCTCGGAAGACCTTTTATTAATACTGCAGGGGCTGTTATTGATTGCAACAAAGGCAATGTCACTTTTCATGTTAATGGTAATGAGCATACGGTACACTTTCCGAGGAAACAACCTCAAGTTCATAGTATCAACTCCATTGGAAAAATTCCATCGATTATATTTGGAGGTTTTGAATTTCCTCTTCCTACTGTCAAGAAGAAATATGATATACTTATTATTGGGGATGTGCATATCCCCGTTGAGGTAACCTAGTGTTATTAAAAACTTCTCCGGTTTCATGATTATCGGAATGAGTTTGTTAACAAGACTTGATCAACCTTGTTAGTGGATTCTTTTTGATGAGCATGAGACAGATGAAACTAGAAGCACAAACTTCTGTACCCTCTCTATATTTTCTGTTAATTAGTAGAAATAAAGTAAAAATAGTATTTTTTCCGTCTGTTTCCCGACTTATCCGTGCAATATAAAAATATCCCGAAAATAAGAGTCCTCAGAATGACATGCCAATTTAATATGATTTTTTCAGGAATATTTGAGGATTTACTAAGCAAAAATTACCGCGGGAGGAGCTGCCACCTGGCCACAAGGGTGGTGGGCGCTCCCCCCTCTAGGGCGCGCCCCTTGCCTCGTGGGCCCACGGTGGCCCTCCTCCACTTATCCCAGCACCCATCTTCTTCCTCTATCTCACACAAACCCAAAAAACCAACTCAAGCACGAGTTCCAGCCACTTTTGCTGTGATTTTCGATCTCCTTGCTCAAAGCACCTCTCACAAAACTGCTTGGGGAGATTGTTCCTTGGTATGTGACTCCTCCATTGGTCCAATTAGTTTTTGTTCTAGTGCTTTATTCTTTGTGAATTTGTGCTGCATAGGTGACCATGTTCTTGAGCTTGCATGTCAAATTTATATGGTTCCAAGTAGTTCTAATGCTTGATTTAGGCTCTAGGCACTTGTAGGAGTAGTTGCTATCAGTTTTATTGAAGTTAGTTCACTTTTGTTTGAAGTTATTAAAAATTTCAGAATTTTTTCAGAAAATGATGAGGAGATTATTGAGGGGCTCATCGAGCCAAAGCTCGAAGGAAAAGGCACCAAAGCCTAAGTATAATTTGCCGCGCACCGCGAAGATTCGGGCGTGTGAATGGCCTTCTGATGATTTCTTGAGAGCAGCCGGTCTCTATGAAGATTTTCATGAATTGGCTCACGATGCAGGCCTCACCGCTTTCCTCCACGACCAACGCAGTCAATATCTCTTACTCACAAATACCTTTGTGCAAAACTTTCATTTTCATTCTAGGAACTCACCAGCTACGGTGGAGTTTCACTTATATGATGAGCATAAGGAGATGTCACTTTATGATTTTTGTCAGATTTGTTTAGTCCCTTTTGAGGGCAAGACAGAAGAACCACATCATGATGAGGTGGTTAGGTTTATTGATGCTATCACTGTAGTAGAAACTAGGAAGGTTTTTGATGCACGAATCACTATCATACATTTCCCTGTTTTACGTTACTTTGCATTATTTGCTAGTCGTTGTTTAACTGGATGCGGAAACTGTGGAAACCTTAGTATCACTGATATAATTATTCTGCTCCACGGTTTATATAGTGATAACACTTTTAGTATGGGCAGTATTATTGCTAGACGGTTAAGTATGAATCGTACCAAAGGCCCCATCTTTGGAGGCATCTATGCTACACGCCTAGCCGTACATTTTAACATACCTATTAGGCATGCTAAGAAGGAAGAAAAGGTGCTGCCCCATGTTTATCTAGATCACAAAAGCATGGTGGCACATGATTTTATTGTTAAGAATAGGGTAGGAGAGCTTAAATATCAATTGTTCTTTAACAAACATCATCCTGAGACTATTACCCTGCCTGCTCCTTCTTTGTTTGATTTGACTGTAGGCACGTACCTTGTTCTGTTGACGGCTATTCACGCCTACCGGAACCCTGCACCAGCCGAGGAGCCAGAATCGGAACCACAATTTGATCCTTCACGGCAGTCTAACTATCAGTGGGATCCGGAGATGATTGCCAGCCAGTGGCAATCGGAGCCTTCTTCTTCCTCATCGCAGTACGAACCCAGCTACACCTATGGATATCAGCCAGGCTATCCCTGTCAATAGACCAACTTAGGCCAAAAGTCTAAGCTTGGGGGAGTACGTATTTCTCACTGACATTACATTTATGTTCACACACATGCATTGCTAGAGGTCGGTGCTCATACTCTTTCACTGTAATATCCATGCTAGTTTATTTTCTTTTTCCTGCTTTCTTCTTGTGTGTTTGTTAAACCTTAGAAAAAACCAAAAAAATAGTAGTAGTTTATTTTTCTGCTGTAGTAGTAATAATTAAAAAGAAAACCCAAAAATATTTCCCGTTCTTCTTTTGCTTGTTGGGAGCTTTCCCGTGTAAATAGTTTTATTTCTTTTCTTTTCTTTGGGGGTCAGTAGGAGAAGAGCATAATTAAATTTTTGAAGTGGCTCTTATATGCATTATTGTTGATTTAACCAAGAGCCCATATTGCCTTGTCTTCTCCTGTTTATTGAATGCTCGTAGATTCCAGCTTAGTCCAATGCACATACACTCTTATTATTATTCACACTGTTCAGTCGTGCAAGTGAAAGGCAATTATGATGATTTATGATGGACTGACTGAGATGAGAAAAGTTGTTATGAACTCGATCTCTTTTGTTTTTGTAAATATGATGAGTCCCTTGTTCTTGATTCAGCTTATTATGAATAAACATGCTTGCAATGACAATTAGAGATCGTAGTTGCTTGTGCCATGCATGATTAGCTATGAGTTATAATGATTTACCTTGTGTGCCAACATGCTATTGAGATGATTATCATGTGGTATGATGGGGTGGTATCCTCCTTTGAATGATTTAAGTGACTTGACTTGTCACATGTTCACGCATGTAGTTGAAACAAATCAACGTAGCCTTCACGATATTTATATTCATGGTAGATTATATCCTACTCATGCTTGCATCCAATGTTTATTAATTTTAATGCATGTACATGGCTGTTGTCGCTCTCTAGTTGGTCGCTTCCCACTCTTTTGCTAGCCTTCACTTGTACTAAGCGGGAATACTTCTTGTGCATCCAATCCCTTAAACCCCAAAGTTATTCGAGATGAGTCCACTATACCTTCCTATATGCGGTATCTACCTGCCGTTCCAAGTAAATTTGTATGTGCCAAACTCTAAACCTTCAAATAAACATTCTGTTTTGTATGCTCGAATAGCTCATGTATCAACCAAGCTGTCCTTATCTTCCATGTTAGGCGGGTTATTCTCAAGAGGAGTGGACTCCGCTCCTCACTCACGAGAAAATGGCTGGTCACCGGGATGCCCAGTCCCATGCTTTATGCAAACTAAATCAAAATTAATTGCAAACAAAACTCCCCCTAGGACCTGATGTATGTTGGAGGCACTCGTTGTTTCGAGCAAGCCATGGATTGATGTTTGTTGGTGGAGGGGGAGTATAAACTTTACCATTCTGTTTGGGAACCGCCTATAATGTGTGTAGCATGGGAGATATCGCCATCTCTTGGTTGTTATGTTGACAATGAAAGTATACCGCTCAAAATACAATTTATCTCTATTTTAAAACCGAGCTCTGGCACCTCTACAAATCCTTGCTTCCCTCTGCGAAGGGCCTATTCATTTACTTTTATATTGAGTCATCACCCTCTTATTAAAAAGCACTAGCTGGAGAGCACAGCTGTGATTTGCATTCATCACTATTAATCTATGTTGGGTGTGACTATGATTGGATCTCTTATACCATGAATTACAATGTCTAGTCAGTCCTTGATTTTAAAGGTGCTCTGCATTTATGTTTTGCGATCTCAGAAAGGGCTAGGGAGATACCATCTTGTTATATCATATTATGATTGTTTTGAGAGAGTGTTGTCATCCGAGATTTATTATTATGACTTGCTAGTTGATTATGCTATTGATATGAGTAATTATGAGACCTGAGAATTATTGCAAACGTGGTTAGTTATGATCTATGCTGAAAACTTGAATGCTGGCTTGACATAGTTACAACAACAAGAGCAAACAGAGTTTGTAAAAGTTTTTCTTTCTTTCTTCAGTTTGTCAACTGAATTGCTTGAGGACAAGCAAGGGTTTAAGCTTGGGGGAGTTGATACGTCTTCGTCGTATCTACTTTTCCAAACACTTTTGCCCTTGTTTTGGACTCTAACTTGTATGATTTGAATGGAACTAACCCAGACTGACGCTGTTTTCAGCAGAATTGCCATGGTGTTGTTTTATGTGCAGAAAACAAATATTCTCGGAATGACCTGAAACTCCACGGAACATCTTAGAAAAAATAATAAAAAATCCTCGCCAAAGATGAAGACCAGGGGGCCCACACCCTGTCCACGAGGGTGGGGGGCGCCCCCCCTAGGGTGTGCCTCCCTATGTAACATCCCAAAATTCTAAATTTTGGAATGTTATAATAAATATATAGATTTGATTGATTGCTTGATTGATTGTGTGAAATTGAGTGAAATTTGAAACCTTTTTGAAAGTTAAATGAGAGGGAATAAAAGGACTTTCCCAAACTTTCATTTTGCATTTATGATCTTCGTGAATTCAAATTCTTTTCAAATACAAAACCCTAGAGAGAAGATGACATGACTTCTTCCATTATTTAAATGACAAGGGGTGTTGAAAATATTTGAATTTTATTTGGAAAATATTTCCAATTCAGAAACGTTAAGCAACTCAATGATTTTCACGAGAGGAGATAAAATGACTTCTTCAAATTATGAAATATGAGTTGGGAGTTTCAAGGATCAAATTCAAAGTCCTTTTAGAATTATTTCCAATTTGGAGTTATTTGAGTTTTATTCAAATTATTTTTCTCCAAAAATAAAATATACGGAAAATAGGGTAACATGATTCCCTACATCAGAAAATTGGAGAGAAATAAATTTGAATTAGTTTTGCTATTTTTTTAAAATGATTTTTATTGGATGTTATTAGACCAGTAGCACTCTTTGAATTATCTGAATTTGTGTGGATTTTATTTGACATTATAAAAATGTTCAAGTCGTAGAAAATCTTTTTCTGAAAATTTTGATATATTATATGCCTATATAATATTTTACTTTATTTTCTTTTTCTTTCTTTTTCTCTCTGTTTTAAAAAAAGGGTATGTTAAAAAAAACTCCCTCCGCCGCCGAATTGGGCCGGCCCAATAGGCCGCGGCCCAGCCCAGCCGCGCTCGTCCCCGAGCTCCGCTCAGAGACCATCGCCGCCACGACAGCGCCGCCGCCGCCGTGTCCGTCGCGGACACCGCGCCCCGCCGCCTTTGCCCTTGCCCATCCTCCACGCCGCCACGTCCCCTCCCCTCGACCTTATAAGGCCAACCCCGCCGCCCCTCGCCCCCTCTCTCTCCTCCCCTCTCTCGCGCCGCAACTTGAGCCGCCGCCGCCGCCACACATCTCGCCGGAGCTGCCTCCACCCCGCTCCATTCCATCGCCGTGGACCGCCGCCGACGCCACCATCCTCCTCGCCGCGACACGCCGCCCCTCCCCGACCTCCCCGTTGCCCTCCCCGACCACCGGAGCCGCCGCCGTCGTCCTCCCCCGACTCTGGCGATTGCCGCGGTAACCGCCTCTGCCGCCGGAAAATGCCATCGCCGGTTTTCAAAGAAAACCACCGAACCGGTAATAAACCTTCCGGTCCGGTTTATTTTATTTGGTTTTCTTCGGGTTTTCATTTAGCCGATTTTTCTTTTTAGTTAGAATTATTTAGTGGTTGTTCGCTAGTTCGGGTCTGGTAGAGAACGATTTTCGTTCGTTACCGTTCTATAACGACGTTCGTTCTTTAGTTTTTATCTTTTTCTTTTAATTTTCGCCAGGGACATATCTGTGATAGTTTTTCTTACAGATTAGTCCCTCGGTTTCAAACTACCACAACTTTTTGCTCATTTGTCCAAATCCAATGAAACCAACGCCTACTTCTTTGTTATGATCTCCTCTAGCCAGTAATCCAACTCAAACATGTTTTTGAAAAGTTTAAAATTTGAATTAGATCAGATTTGAATTCAAACTTCATTTGATCATAACTTGAGTTTCGTAGCTCCGTTTGAGTTGATTCTTTTTGCAAATCAAAGCTCTTGACCTAAACTTTCTGATAAGGCCAATTTCATATAATTTTGGTACTGTTAGAAATTGTTTTATGTTGCAAGAGTTATTTGCTTGGTTTTGAAGTTTTTTGAATCATCTTCTTCGATCTTTCTGACCTTTTGAGTGATTGCTTATGTGTGGGTCCTATTTCTTGCTTGCGATAGATTGACCGGAGTGTGACGAGTAGAGCTATCAAGAGTTTTGAGTGCAAATCATCTTCATCAACATTGCAGGCAAGTTCACACTTTGATCATATTCCTTTCATACCCAGTTTTTATGCATTAGTTTCACCCTCAAACATTGCATGAGTAAGAATGATAACATGTGGGTATTGGGAAGTAGTTGATGAGGTAGGAACCTATTGCCCTGCATTCAAACCTTGGGAATTACTATTACGTTATGCTTATATTGCCATGCTATGCTCGTAGATGTGGATTGGGTTTGAGAGTATTTCATGACAAATGTGAGATTGTTAATTAATGGTTTACTTAAGGTGGCAGCTTTAACACACATCTGGGTGGATTGAGGCACCTGGGTATTCCAGGATTTCCTGTTTTTTTACGGACTGCCACCCAGGCTCAAAGGGATCATGAGATTATTCATACTAGAAAGTTATGTGTGTAGGTGGAACGGTCTACCCATCGTTGATTAAGTCGTGTGAACTCTTACAGTGGTAGACTAGCAGATGTAGGGTTTGTAGGTGGAACGGTCTACCCATCGTAAGGTGCAAACGCTTCTGAAAGACTATGTCTCGGTCATCCGTTTCTCAAACACCGTGTAGTGTGAGAAACCAAATGGAGGCGATCGAGTCTTGTGGGGAAAAGTGCACAAACCTCTGCAGAGTGTATAAACTAATCATGATTAGCCGTGTCCCCGGTTATGGACGTTTTGAGTATCTAGTACTTGGATTATCATGTGAATCTCATCACGTTACTTTAAATTAATTTTGTCGGGTTTAAAAGATGTTATTTAATTGGGATTGAGAATGCTGTCAACCATTCTCAATGTTCCACAACCACCATGATAGTTAAATAAATTATATTCCTTTGCAGTAGGGAAAAATTGGCTTTTCGCAAAAACCTTATAACCATAGAGCTTTTCATCATTTCTCTATGGTGTGAATTTGCCAGTACATTCAATGTACTGACCCTCTCTGGTTGCGACATCTCATGTGGTAGGATTTCTTACAATGAGTAAGTGATATGTTAGGGTTACGATTTCTACACTCAACTTTGCCGTTGGTGTTGATGGGAATCCACAACCTTATTACTTCCGCTATTTTGGATTGAGGTAATAGTACTTACGTTACTTTATACATGTGATTTACCTCTGTTATAAATCCTCGAGTACTATGTGTGTCAGCATACAGATCCAGGGATGACACTTAAACACAAAGACTTGATCCATTCGGGTCGGGTCGCTACACCCTACCTCGTGGGCCCCCTGGATGCCCTCCGACGCCAACTCCAACTCTATATATTTGCTTTCGGAGAGAAAAAAATCACAGAGAAGAAATCATCGCGTTTTACGATACGGAGCCGCCGCCAAGCCCTAAAACCTCTCAGGACGGCTGATCTGGAGTCCGTTTGGGGCTCCGGAGAGGGGGATTCGTCGCCGTCGTCATCATCAACCATCCTCCATCACCAATTTCATGATGCTCACCGCCGTGCGTGAGTAATTCCATCGTAGGCTTGCTGGACGATGATGGGTTGGATGAGATTTATCATGTAATCGAGTTAGTTTTGCTAGGTTTGATCCCTAGTATCCACTATGTTCTGAGATTGATGTTGCTATGACTTTGCTATGCTTAATGCTTTTCACTAGGGCCCGAGTGCCATGATTTCAGATCTGAACCTATTATGTTTTCATGAGTATATGTGAGTTCTTGATCCTATCTTGCAAGTCTATAGTCACCTACTATGTGTTATGATCCGGCAACCCCGAAGTGACAATAATTGGGACCACTCCCGGTGATGACCATAGTTTGAGGAGTTCATGTATTCACTATGTGCTAATGGTTTGTTCCGGTTCTCTATTAAAAGGAGGCCTTAATATCCCTTAGTTTCTAATAGGACCCCGCTGCAATGGGAGGGTATGACAAAAGATGTCATACAAGTTCTTTTCCATAAGCACGTATGACTATATACGGAATACATGCCTACATTACATTGATGAATTGGAGCTAGTTCTGTGTCACCCTATGTTATGACTCTTACATGATGAACCGCATCCGGCATAATTATCCATCACTGATCCGGTGCCTACGAGTTTTCCATATACTGGTTTACGCTTATTTACTTTCCCGCTGCTGCTGTTACAATCACTACAAAATACCAAAAACATTATTTTTGTTGTCTTTACTTTTGTTGCCGCTACCACCACTATCATATTACTTTGCTACTAAACACTTTGCTGCAGATACTAAGTTTCCAGGTGTGGTTGAATTGACAACTCAGCCGCTAATACTTGAGAATATTCTTTGGCTCCCCTTGTGTCGAATCAATGGGTTGAATACTCTACCCTCGAAAGCTGTTGTGATCCCCTATACTTGTGGGTTATCAGTACCGCTCCCCACAGTAAGGAGAAAGACCTTAAGGCATAAACATAGAGCCTGAGTCCACAAGATAGTATTTTCTCGGTGACGATAGTGGCCATTTTCTGGTTCAGTGGTTGTATCCAGAAAGATTCTAGAGTCATTTGCCGTACCCTCCCAACCAACCATCACATATGTGAAACTCATGTGAAAATAAAAATCACACAAACTCTTCTGTGTTGGCGAAACTCGTTTTCCACGATAACGTATTTGGTTTGCTGTTGGAACTCGGGCAGAAATGTGTGTCCCGGCTCCAACGGCTATTCTAGAAATGCAAAAAATAGAATAATAGATGAATTAGAAAACTCAACTGTTCTTTGTGATTCGGTACCGCTTGAACTAACTGGCCCAATTCTTGGTAGGTACTTATTAGGGGGAGGGCCAACCACCGAATGAACAACGATCTCCTGGTCCCACTTGATTCCTGGGGAATTTAGGGAACCATGCGGACTTGACTCTTTTAAGAGGAAGAAATTCGAAGTGAAATATATAGAATATGCTTTACACTCCATTTTCACACAGGTATGCCCCCTACCTTTCTGTAGATTGATGCACTAATAAGACTCCAAATCCGTGGTTTGAGCATGCCTTTCTTTTCTAACCTCTCTTAGGAACTTCAAATGGAACAAGGCTAGGATCCTAATCTCTATTCCTTCCTCCTTGGCGTCAGATAATTCCAATAAAGTAGGACTGAAGTAGATATAAAATGTGTCGAAGAGCAATAGACTCTTTTTTTATAGAGCTTATCATTGTCATTGATTGACCAGCATGACTTATGGATTGCATTTTATACTGTGCTATTTGAATAGCGAGATTCTTGAAAGAAGGGGGAAATAGACTTTCTTGCTCATGCATCATTCTTGCTAAGGGCATCTAAGGAACTAACCAAAGGTTACGAAAGAGAAGGCTTGAAAAGGAGCTTACTTTTCGCGCTAATGCTACTTCCGCTATCTCGTAAGGAGGATACGACTCACAAACCTCCCTTGGTATTTGGGTAGGGAGAAAGATAATTAATTAGACTGAGTGAGGAATGTATACAACTACTGCTCAAAAGGCAATAAGAAGCACACACTCCTACTGTACATGGAAGGAGTAAACCTAAAATATGCTTTCTTCCCTTATGTTGAATCGACTTCCTTGTCTCTTTCTAGAAAGTCAACAGCTGGCCCAAGGTGACCTACTAGGAAATGAAAAAACAATTGGTTCAACCGAGTACTTATAAGCTGAACGGAGTTCTCTCTCATATTGTTATGTTTACCTGGAATGCCATAAGCCTACTCTCAAGGAACAACTCGAATCACTGCTGATGCGGGACTTGCTTTTCCACGGGGAGTTGAATAAATTACCCTCTCGTGGGTATGGCGATAGATAGCAATAGCAACGGATTGATTATGATTATGATTAAGTAGACTGACTGTTGGATGAGCTCCAAAAGGTGGTGAGCCTGATGAGTCAACCAAAGGGAGTGGGCCCTTTAAAACCCTAGGGCGTAAGCATTTCTGCTTGTCCAAAATAAGAGGTCAAGTCAATCTTGAATGCAGTTAGTACCTATTAGTATTAGATACAGAATCCTATCGGCTTTGAGCGCCCCTATCCTCTATTCTCTCTATCTATAGATGGAGAAAGACATGCTCGATATGAATTGGGACAAAGAAGAAAGTCAAAAGCAAGAGGTAGGTCCATGGTTTCAAGTTGAGTAGTGAGTGGTTCCTTGAGGGGAGTCGGCAGAAACCTTTACTCATTTGATTTCCTCCCAAAAGAATGAGGGGTTTTCCTGTGGTAGGCGCCAAGAAAGATACCATGAAATTAGGCACCAGGTACTATCCATCACACTTAGAGTTGGTATTTATTGTTTGATTCGAATCCCTGCTTACCAAACAGATTTGAATGACGATATCCAATTATAAAATGGCTAGATAAGACAGAACTGATGGTAAGGTAAATCAAAGGTTTTCATTTACCTTATCATCGTCGTAACTTTCTTATCTATTTGTGTATGCTATTAGAAAGGAAAATTCGATACAACCAACGCGCAAAACCTTCTGTCTTTCCTATGAAAACAACTTCCGCCTGGATAGAATAGTTACCAACATGAATTCCTGCTTATTGTCCTTCCTACCCATAAGTGAGAGCAAGGTTGAAGTAGAGCATAGAGCTTAGAAGTAGGATCTGTTAATTGGTTCTGCTCAGCAGATGCAAAAAAGAGGTGTTTTTGGGGTGAGTCCCTGCCAAGCGGCTTCTGATGACAGCGCCGTCAACATACACTTCTACATTACGACCCAACTGAGACCTGAGGATGAGTCTCATTAGGTGCTTAAATGTGGTGCTAGCATTTATCAAACCGAAGGGCATCCGCTTGTAGCAGAAGGAAGGGGCGATAAAACTAGTTTTTTCTTTGTCTTCCTCAGCCATATAGACTTGCTGATAACCAGAGTAGGCGTCAAGGAAGCTCAACATCTCGCACCCTGCGGTGGAGTCGACCAGTTTAGTCCTTGTACTTCGGTGGAACCAAATTCCAATGTATGGATTGCAAACCTTTTCTGCTTTGGATCTTAAGTGAATAAAAGGGTGGGTTAAAAAACCATGGCCAACCCCCCTCAAGAAATCTCGCCCGTTGGTTACTGATGGGATGCTAGCTGCCGGTATACAGGAAAAACATGGTACAGAGCATGAACAAGATGTGCTAACACATATCCCTTATATTTATTGGTTCTACAGAAGATGTATGATAAAGAGCTGGCATTAAGTCATGCAACACGCTCAGGCTTTATAAGAGGAAAGACTCTCGCCAGTATAGATTGAACATACGATGCTTGCTTACAAGACTGCTACTGAAAAAGGCTACCTCTTCAAACTGCTGAATGCCCTATTCCATCTATCTTTCCCTGAAAAAGCGTATACTTTTGTTCTATAAGAAAATAAAGCATACTTCTTTTGCGGATCAAGCAGTCTTCTACCTTGGTGGGTAGCGGAGAATCAAATCAATATCGGAGTATTGCTCTAGCTGCTGCTGAATTAACCTGGATTCAATCGTGACTCTCTGAACTAGGCTGTACTCCGTCTTCCCCTCTGGACCTCGACAATGGAAAAAGTTACCGGTGTGTAATTGAAGATTCGATGAAAACTAGTCGACCTTTCATCACAAATTGAAGCAGAGGCTATTAGTTGAAAATCCATTTGCAGATCCTGTTGTTGAGGTAGAACCAACTTCACCAATAGCATAGAATCTATCAGTCGAAGAGATCAGCAGGTACGAGGATAACAAAGACAGAGATAAAGGCTTCGTCAGCAGAGACGAGAGCGGGGCCCTTTTGAAAATCAGAAATAAAAGGGGCGATCAACGAATTGACCAGGTGTAAGCAGAGGGAACTGGAGCAGAGCAATATGTAGCATACTTTTCCGCTCGAGACCCGTGTCTAGACCCTTGTGATCGATAGTCAGACCCATGCTGATGGCACCGAAATCCTGCCCCTCCCGCGGAACAATACCACCAATAGATAGGCCCATCCCTTCTTGGACAACCCTGAAAGTATCTTCTTGTACGGACTGAAACAAGACAAACTACTCGCGGGACCCACTTAAGATCTCTTTCTTTAGTTTTCTGCTTTATTCCTTTATTAGAAAAAAGTAGCTTCCCTTATTAGTAGCGCTAGTATCTTTTCATAATGATGACTTTTTTCAGAGCTTCCTAGATTTTGAGAAGCTGAGGCATTGCCCGCTGGGGGGAAATTTGATCAAAACTAATAACAACTAGTCACGATTAGGGACAAAGCTCAGCTAGTATACGTAATGTGTTCAAGGCACATTTCCTCCAACAACTAGACTAAAGAAAATAAGGGCTGAAGGATTTACTTAAATGTTGTTGCATGAGTGTCTTCTAAATGAGTGGTTGATGATTCACTTTTTGATTATTACCCGCTAGCTATTGAAGCGGCAGTGTGACGTCGGCCCACTGCGGAATGGGTGCCACCTAACTATGATTCGGTGAAGGTTCCACCTTCCTTCCACAGATATAGTTATAGTAGTTCCACTCTAGTTGGATCGCGCCCATGCTTGCTCAACTCCAGGATCAGGTTCCTAAACCTATTTTCAATAAATAAGTCATCTGGTCTATGTTGTTGGAGTTCCGCATGACGCCTTAATCCCACCTCTGTGTCTAAGGAATAGCCTTTTCTTCTTTTCTTTATTGTTCATGGGAACATGTAAGATTAGCAATGGAAATTTAGCTACGGCCGTCCCTTCCTCAAGCAAACAATGCGAGACTTAGCTAACGAAACAGGAACTCCATCCCTTGACACTAATTTCTGATACATAAGTGGAATCAAAAAAATGCGAGAAAAATGCACATTCAATATTGAGAAAATGTTGTGTAACTGACCTTGCCTCAAGGTCTTGAGAAACCAGAAACTAGTGTTCGATGGCCCAACAAATCCTATTGGTTTTCGCAGGGGATTTCATTTTTACAAGCTTTCGCATGCTAAGCCTGACTATGGATTTTATATAGTTATGGAATAACCTTCTTATCCACGAGTTCTTCGGCCAAATACTCTTTATATCGCTTGTTGGGCCCTTGATTCCGAAGTACCAGTACCAAAGGCAGACTTGAATGCATTAGGTTGGGAAGCAGCCTAGAAGGTGCTTAAAGATAGGTGACAGTTGTGAAAGTTTAGTCGACTTGTCGGCAGCCACTGACCTTTCTTTCATCAAAAGTAGGAATGAAAGCTGGCATGTAGATAAGGAAATCTCTTTTCTTCTCTTCTACTCGGCTACGGACCTTCTAAAAGGAGAAGCAATAAATACAAAAGTTCTAGGTTTGGATTTGAGTGAGCTCCCAGATCGGTAGCTTCAGATATCCCCTTAGACTGGAATGAGAATTTCGATAGATTTCTTTGCTTTAAAGCATAGTTGCAGGTAGGTTATGCTCCTTTGCTTCATCCCTATAGTCTAAGGATTGCCAATCAAACAGTAGCAGTAGACTAGCCATATTCATCTTCTACAGTCTCCTGTTTCCCCCTATTTAAAATGGTAAGCCTGCGCAGCAGAAAAAAAGGCGCGATAATCGTACTCGATCCCTTAACCCCCAATAGGGCTTACATACCCGAGTCAATTCTTTCCTTCTTGTGCGAAAGCAAGGCCTCTTTCTCGACTTTACTTGAATGCCATTTACTGAGCTATCTTCTTTTTTCATCTTCTGGTGAAAGCACATTTTATTATTTTACGGAAGCAAGACGAAAGGTCATTTCGCCAATTTGGGGAATAACAGTTAGAGCAATCGATCGGAGAAGGCCCCCTAGTATTGAGAATGAAAAAGTGGATTCATTCCCCAGGCATGTGTGTGTGCTCTCCATGGGCCTGATCTCGATTTCTTCTTAAGCTGTTATGTCCTTTGAAGTGAAGTGGATTGGTCGGAAGCCAGACTCCAACAGCATCGATACTCAAATAACCGGCTCTGATACATGGCTTAGAACCTTTAATCTTTAGCCATTATTCCCAGTTCAGGTGGTTAGGTACCAAAAGTTATAAATAGGCCCAATTTCTCCTTTTATACTAGATTTCCTTAACAAGGGCATCCAATTCTTGAAACAAGTCACGCTCCCTTCTATTTCCACTTTCACTTTCATGCCCAGTTCTTTTTCGACTTGGCAATCGTAAAAATTTATGTAAAGCCTCCTGATCCGGAGAAACATGCTCGATACATTCTAGTGAACTACGAAGAGAAGCTAGAACGGTGGAAGCCTGAATCCAGTGAGTGCCCATTCTTAATAAACTTGGGAATAGTAGCTCCTATGGTTTCTAGAGCGAGTGAATGAAATGCTATCTTCTTATGAGCGGAGATAGAGAGCTATGTCACAATCAATAAGTGAGATGATGTGGGCGAGGAATCTTCTGTCACAGTAGAGGTCTTCTTTTCGAATTTAAGTGGGACTAGCTTCTTCCTCAATTAATATTACCGACGATCTAGCAATTCTATCCTTTAGATGAAGATAAGTAAACCATTTCTTGAATTGCATGATTGAGTGATGAATGCGGACAATAACAAGACTACTTTGTTTAAAGAAAAGATCGTATAACCCCCGATCCCTACCTGTTGTAGAGAATCTATCGTCTAAACTCTTCTGTGCCATTTGCCGCCTAATACACTATTTCTGTATAATGTTGTTTGCTGGTGCATATCTCTTGATTGACTATTTATTGGTTATTAAGCATTAGTGAACTGACCTATGTACAAGTTCTAAGTCAACCCCCAGATCTGTATCTCCTTGCCTTGTAATCTCTCATTCATCTATTTATGTGCATACTTTAGCGAAGTCTCCAGCCCCATAAATATTAGTTAATACTGATGCTTAAATCAATAACTAAAACTAAAGTGCCGATCATCCCATGCTACCACAGGATTTTTCAACAACATGACATATTGAGAAAAATCTATGTTAGAGCTGCCATTTCTTTACAGTTACATTAGTGTGGATTGTTCTTCTGATTCTATAGGCCTGGCACCCTAGCTTCGATAGATTTACTTGATTTTGCAAGCTATGGCACAGGAATGTGATATGGGTCATATCCAGCACCTCCCTTGATTCTGTGGAAATCCATCCAAAAAAGCATTAGTTGGATCGGCGTAAAGAACAAGACGAACGTGGTACTATCTCTATTAGGACGGTTATGAGGCTCTGCTCTTTTTTTTCTTTATTCAATATCTATTCTTTGTTTCCTATATTCCGCTAATTGTTATCTTGAATGTATCTTTATGCTTAATAGATAACTAGTGATGCTAGAGCTGTCAAGAAGGCATTGTTTTCAGTATCAACCATCATCTACAAATGCCCATCAAAGAGACCATTTCTCTTGAAACTTTTGTCCCTCCAAGCATTGTACATCCATCAGAGCTTCCTGTCTATCCTGCTAGTAACTTCTACTCAGTGTCAGATGCAGCTATACCTTATGGAATGGACATCCAAATCTAGCTATCTTAGCAAAGGAAGTGGCATTCAAATCTACATGTTTTCTTCTTTAGCCTTTTTGCCCAGCGTTGTCATTATTGACACGTTTTTGTGATCCCTGTTTTTGAGATCCTCAATGACTACCACCAGAAAGGGAATGTGACCACCATTCTTATTTGATAAAAGTGTCTCCACTATAGAACTAACAATCCTAGACAGCAGAAAAAGCTTGATTGGAGCTAAGAACTATTTCTAAAGGATCCCTTCTACTCTTGTGTGGAAAGATATTTCTTCGTTCAGTCTAGTCTGATTTAAAACGTGTTGTCTACTATTATAGGGGCTGTCGTTAGGGTCACTCCTTCTTATGCCGGGAGATGGCAGTTATCTACATTTAGAAATAATAAAGAATATGGGTGTGATTGTCATCACAATGGAGTGATCGAGTAATCAGCCCTGTAGGTTCCTCTCTATTTAGATAGACCCCATCAACATGGCCATTCCCTTCTCTTGGTAGCAAAAACCCATTAGAGGTTTGATTCTCAAAGAAAACAGACCAGAAACTCGAAACTATTCCTACTCGCCAGGTGGCTTTATCAATTTGAGTTTAAAAATAGGGAAAAAAGGGTGTCAAAAGTAGAAGTATCATATCTTCTTAAGGAGCCCAACTCTAGCTAGAGAATAAGAGGATTAGGTTTTGGCAGGATGCGAGGTGCCAACTTATTAAGCACGAGAGTCGTAAGATCCCGGTTATAGAAAAAGAGTAGGCCAATCCCAATCTTAGGCTGCAACAAACAAGGAAATTCCTGTCATCAAATCGGCCTGATCCCCAAAAGGAAATCGCAATACAAAATCCCTATATACGATATACGATAGATTCCAGGCACCTTGCTACATGACACTTGTCTCGCATTGCATTACTGACTGCTTCTTCTTCTGATTTCTTTGCTTTGATGATGCCCTTGTCCCAAAGAGAGTTCTTCAGCTGAAGAGTACTTTGGCACCCTAGAACACATATCCCTCTGGATGAAGCCAACAGGTCTCAGACAAGAGTAGTATATGTGGCTTCATCGAAAACTATCAGCCAAAATCCAAATAAAATGCATCATAGACCCAGCATCATCCTTCACTGGGAACTACAAAAGCAACATCCAACTTCAACCTAGCGGCCCCTGCACAAAAAACCTATGATATATCAGAAAAGAAAACCTTTTTTACAGTATGAGAATTTGGCCCAATAGTCTCTCCAATTTTAAGTGATCAAGCCACCACTGGTATCAGTAGGGAACAAGTACTACCACCTCCTCCAGCTCTAGCTGAGCTCTCCAGTTCTTCTCCATCAGAGAATCTGTGCAATCCAAGCCTTCTGGAACATCATCCACCCGCAACTGCTTTCTCTCTTGCAGCTCTTTCATAGCAATGGCCTTTATGTTTGGAGGCTAACCCAGGCATCCATCACTCTCCTCCCAAAGAAAAAAGATGCCAACACCGTCGAGGATTTCAAGCCAATCAGTATCATCTCGAGATTCATGAAAATCGTTTCAAAGAAGAGGAACAAACATTGTCTTTAACAACACTCATCCACTTATTGACATTGACACGTATCAATCGGCGTTTATCATGGGTCGCTAACTCATAGAAACTTTCTTGGTTCTGACAGAACCACTTATCTTTCGCCACAAACATAAGATCCCTATGGTCCTACTCAAGGTAGACTATCGCAAGTCATTTGACCGAGAAAGAGAAGAGTTGTGTCTTAAAGTAAGGACAAGGATGTGGAAATCCACACACACTTGTCTTTCATGCCCAGCCCACCAGGGAATTCCAAATCGTTAGCGGCGGGTCTTTCTTCTTTTGGGTGAGATGTGGAGCTACTTTTTCTTTCTTTCATTCCATCTATCTCTGTATGCTTGGGTGAATGCCATAAGCGGATTTATATGCCCCGGATCCCAGGGTTAGGGTATTCCCTATGTTGAGCCTACTCAGATCAGAACAAAACTTTTGGATTCTCTTTCGCCTATCGGTCAACTTTAAACAACCTTCACATTTCCTGCTGAGATCCCAAGTCTCCAAGTGGGCCCTCTTGGCCACCTAAGACCTTGGCTTTTTAGAGAATCCCGCTCCTGTGTCGTAGGACTTGTAGCTCGGCAATCCACCGGGTAGGTTTGTTTATCCTTCCTTTTTTGAGTGTCTTCTTGGATAGTTATAGCGGCCCATAGGCGCAAGATGTTCCTTGTGGAGGGCGGCGGTCCCCTGGACATAGCATAGTCCTTTCAGGCAGTGGTCGTTTAGTCCATGGTCCTTTGGATGGTCGGTGCAAGGCCAGAAATTGGAACACATTGATTCCGCTCGTCCCTGTCCTTCGCTTCAGGGCCTCCCTCGGTGTGGTCAGTACTCCATACCGTCGAGCAGCAAAGCTTACACTTCTTCACTTATTATGACGGTTCATCAGGGCCTCTTTCCTCCTCCCTTTCTGCACACTTGTAGGGGTCCAGACCCCCACAAAAGGGGAGGGAGTCGACTGGACATCTCAGCCATTGGCGGGAATTTCGCCCACATCCGATCCCCAATTCTTGTTGACCCCGGATGATCGTGTTGGGTAAATTGTGACCTCGTACGATCGTATCGGGTGATCAATAGCCGCTTCGTCACAGTACTGACTTATGGGCTAACAGGTCACACTTTGGCCAAGTATCCTACAAAGAGACTCCCGAGAGCCAAAAGTATTAAAGGAATGGCCATAGGAATGGGTGCATCATCCAACATGAATTAGTTGGTACTAGAAATGTTAGAAATAGTAAACGAAAGGAGTAATAAGAAGTGAAAAGGACAGAGACACTTCCCAACCAGAAAGCAAAGTTCCCACTTGTGGTATACTTTGTTTAAGCGAGCTCTAAGATCACATCTTTAGAATAAAATCCTGTTAGAAAAGGAAATCCAATAAGAGATAAGCTGCCCATGAGCATCATGGCATAGGTCAAAGGAAAGGAGGAGGCAAGCCCCCCATCTTCCGCATATCTTGCTTATCCGACATGGCATGAATCACCGAACCCGCACTGAGGAAGAGTAATGCTTTGTAAAATGCGTGATTCATTAAGTGAAAGACACTAACTGAATAGTTAGAGATGCCGCAAGCAAAGATCATATAGCCTAATTGACTGCAAGTTGAATAAGCTATGACCCTCTTTAGATCGTTCTGTAATATTCCAGTGGTTGCCGCAAGGAATGATGTCATAGCTCCTGCAAAAGTAATAACAATCAAAGCCATAGGTGACTATTCAAATAAAGGGGAGCACCTTGCTATCATGAAAACGCCAGCAGTTACCATAGTAGCTGCATGAATCAAAGCAGATACTGGAGTGGGACCCTCCATTGCATCGGGTAACCAAGTATGCAATCCTATCTGTGCAGATTTCCCAACAGCACCAATAAAAAGTAAAATACAAATCATAGTTATAGCATTGAATATCATATTGCAAAAAATCCATTCATTTATTGGAGCACTAGCACAAGCAAAAATGGTTGAAAAGTCTACTATTTGAAAGAGAGTAAAACAACCAAAAATCCCAAGAGCTACTCCAAAATCACCTACTCAATTGACAAGCATAGCTTTTATAGTAGCTTTATCCGCCTCAAGTCATCTAAACCGGAAATGAATTAACAAATGTGAAGCAAGACCTACTCCCTCCCATCCCAGGAATAATTGAAGAAAGTTATCTCCAGTCACCAACGCTGGCATAAAAAAAGTAAAAATGGATAAATAACACATAAATCGAGGGCTATGCGCATCCTGAGACATATATGAAATGGAATAAAGATGGACCAAGCTACTTATGAATGTAACCACAATTAACATCACTACGGTCAGGCTATCGAACACAGAGTCAAAAGTGAATTACGAGTCAGGCCAATCTGCGAATCGAGCGAGCTCCCCTTGCAGTGATGTGGTGGTGAACCTCTCATTCGTCTTCAGTGCTCTCCGAACGGTGCGGGAAGGTTTCCCATCACACGGCTCACCAACTTGATCTTCTACGGGAACCTTATGTCAGAACAGGCCTGGCAAAAGAAGTTCGGTCTCGCTTTCCTTTGCCACTCAAGTGTACGGCATCTGCCGTGCTTAGGCCCCTTCTTCCCTTCCCTAATCCAAAAATGAGTCTGTCGCCTGCCTGGCACTATATGGGTATAGGTATGTCGTGCAGGCCAGCATCCCTTGGATTTCAGGTGATTAACTACCGAAGCGAAGAAAAGGCTGGATCAAGAAAAGGGGGGTACTACGAGCCCTCTGCCCCACGCATCTAACCAGCTCGCGTGGTTCACCGGTTCCACTGACGTCACCCTTAGATAGAGTTATTCAGTCGATACAGAGATGCGATTAAAGTGGGGGGTGTGCTGTCCCTATTGGGCTGGGCCCTTCCCCATAAGGCCCCACCGTCAGGGCATAAGTGCCCTCTTGCTACCCATATGCAAGGCACCGTCTTAGCCTTGCCTTACCAGGATCGCTCCCACACCTGTCATGTTCGTGATCGGCCTCCTCAACTCTGTATCGATCCAAAGGCAGGGCGGCAGAGCCCCCAACCAATGGGAGTAGTTACGTCCAGTATGTCCCCCCTCGATTCCCGACATGCTATGATACCCCAGGGTGGGTAGGAGCGGGTCAAGTCCGTATCACCGTAAAACACCTGCAGCGTCCGGATCTGATCTATCTACTCGGCAATTCATCCGGTGACTTCACGGTCGCCAAAGAAGCCCCAAGAAGCATCAAACATTTCCGATGAGATCCATGGAGCTATTTTGAGATAGCAAGCACTAGCTCCGAGTGCGACTTCATAAAAGCAAGAAAAGATAAGATCAAAGAAAATGAAACGCACATGGTGGTCATTATAGCGGTTCCTTCAGATCCTAGAAAATGTCCGAAAAACCGGCTATGGAACTACCAAGCAAAGGCAAAAGCACAATAAGTAGATACATAAGATCGAGTCTCTTAAAAAAATCAGAAAATGTTCAAGCGGCCTGTCATTGAGACAAAAACGTGTTAAGCATATAAGCACTTTCAACTTGATTTGCAGTGGTCAGTTACGCAAGACGGGAAGAGAGTTTCTTCTTCATAGTCCTTTTATCCCAATATTAAGGATAATGCGTGGGCCTTTACTGAAAGAAGATGGTTGATCCCCTTGCCGACTCATTCCATCCTCCCCCCGGTGGGTCGTCCTCTTATTCACTCTCGCGAGCAAAGAAGAAGAGTGACAACATTCAAGCCAGCAATGGACTGAGGAATGAGACGATAAAGGTAAAGAGAAGGGGCCGTCGTTGGTGCATAATAGATCTTTCCTATCTACGATCTTTCTCGGTGCATAAGCGAGGCTTCGCGGTCGAAGTACCACATAAGCAATAAAGCCAATAGACCTTGAATAGCCTGTACGAAATAAATTGTGAAGAGGATTTACTAGAGTCTAAAAATATTGTGCAAGTTGGCACAGCGCTTTCAATCAATCTCGCTCATCTGGTCTGCCCGGTCAAATCAGCGATCATGCCCCCCTTATTCTAGCGGAGGAACAACTTCATCAGATTCATTCCCTTGCTAATCTGCCTTCAAGCCTTGTTCCTTCTTCCGCTTCATCTATCGTAAAATTCTATATGCCACAAATAGAAGTAGAAAGAAATCCTAGCAGTCATTGAGATTGAATCCAGAGGAAATCACAATCCAATTACCGTGAGAGCGAATTAACAGAGTCAGTTCAACTAAATGGTCAAAATCAGAATAAAGGAAGGTAACGAAATACTTCATTAACAAGGCCCATTTAATTAACAATTTTAGCTTTCTTTGCTCACCAGCTTTTTTCTGCGCCCCTTCACTCACTTCTAAATGACTCCTTTAGCACTCTCTTTTGGTTGGTTACTTCATTGAAATAGAAAGTACATCTCTAACTCCCGGCTAACGCGAATCATTCAAAAACTATTACTTATTGGGTTGGGCAACCGACACATGAAATCGATGCCGGGCTACACTTCCTTCAATTAATTGTTTAGGTTTACTTTGGCAGAGCATTCAATCCAGGTGTGGGAATCATTCCGACTTCATGTATCTGCCCACCCTAGCCTCTTGGGAATGTAGGTGTCCGAGAATGGAAGCTCGGCAACAGAGCAAACCGGAAGAAGTATGTACCTCATGAAGCAAGGACAAGCCAGAGCTCTTAGTATGCCCACTTTTGCAGGATGAATCCGTTCACTTTGTGCTTCTCTATCGCATTGGACCTAGAAAGAGTGCAAACAGGAAGCATAGATCCTTGAGAAATAGAGGAGCTATGAGTGATGTCCACAACCTCTAATGTTCCAAAAGATATAATCCGTCACTCGCTCTAGACACCTCAGTACCATGCTAACTCCAAGAATTTCCTTCTTTTCTACATAAAGCATCAGCTGCTGGATAGAAATCAAAAGCATTTATTTATAGCTGACTGTTAGCTTTCGCTTGATTTCTTTCTTATAAAGTTACATTTTGTTGATTGTATATTGGGTCGGTGTAAATAAAGGGTGAGCTCCAAACTACAGTGGGAAAGGCCGAGTATACACCAACCATACTTTGGAGTGAGAAGGAGATCCTAACTAACAAAATAAGGCATCTGATACTATGCTGAAAAGTCTCGTTTGGTCACTTTTCAAAAGAAGGATGTGCCACTATTTTATCATCATCTAGCACTGCTTGACTTGCTTTCACAGCTTTTAGCTTGAACGTAGCACTAAAGCCTCCATGTCAACTAAAGAAAATAGTTCAAGACAGTAGAGCACAGATGGAATTACCAACATGGGTTCAGCACTTCGTTTAGTGAATGCGGAGATAAAAGCAGCTGCTATTGATGTGCAATTGGACCACTCGCATCGCTCCTTGACACGAAGGCTATAAGAATCAAAGGAAATACTGGGCTTAAATGACTTTGGAGTTCAAACCTGGCAAAGTCCTTACTTACTCGGCTCCAGGCCAAAGCGATGAAAAGACCCTTTATTTAATATGGTCACGCCCATGAGAGAAAGTCTATGTAACACCCCGGACACACCCGTCGGTGGTCATTACTCCTGGCGGGATCTAGACTGGCCCCACAGATCAATACTAGTCTTTTCTGCGCATTTTGTCCTCACTCATGCGCACCCGGGAGCAACTTCCCGATAGGTCACCCATACTGACACTACTCCAAGATGAGCACGCTTAACTTTGGAGTTCTATCCGAATGGGCTCCCGGAAAAGAAGGAATTCCTTATTGATATAAGTAGTCTATCATCCCTAATAAGCCAGGCTATCACATACACTCCCACTCAGAGGAATCGACGTCCTCGTCGGGCCACAGGAACGTTCCCTCTTGGTACAAATGTCTATGCTTCCAGTCCGGTACATGTGCCATGCCGGGTGCCACGACGGGTCACAAACGTCATGAAAAACATGACCACGCACCTGTCCGCAACCATCTGTGTAACCGCGAGGGTCAGCTCTGATACCAACTTGTAACGCCCTGGACACACCTGCCGGTGGTCGTTACTCCTAGCGGGATCTAGACTGGCCCCACAGATCAATACTAGTCTTTTTTGCACACTTTGTCCTCACTCATGCGCACCCGGGAACAATTTCCCGGTCGGTCACCCATCCTGACACTACTCCAAGCTAAGCACGCTTAACTTTGGAGTTCTATCCGAATGGGCTCCCAGAAAAGAAGGAATTCCTTATTGATATGAGTAGTCTATCATCCCTAATAAGCCAGGCTATCACAATATAGCCCTATCAACACCTTCTGATCCTAGTTGGCTCGAGTAAGGCAGGCTACTTCTAAGCAATGTAGAGAACATTGAACCTCATTGAAAAGAAATAACTTCCGACCAACATAAAGATCTAGCAACCTTTTGCCTGACCTCGGCTCTGACGCATTCCTCCTAGCCTAGATTTTCACTACATTCTTTGGGATCAATGCCTACTTCTTGAACTTGAAATACCTGTATACCTTCTTCGATAAGTGGAATGTTTCGCTTGAGCGTCTACTTTGGCGAAACCCTTGTTATTTATGCTATGTATTTGTGGCCTAGCCCTCTATAAGGCACACGTTTTTCATACGTGAGGCTATAGAAGGAAAGCAACAATCCTGGAGGAGGAAATAGTTCACTTGTTGGGCACCTGGGCTCCCTATTCGTAAATTCACTTACGTGACGAGCAATAACAAGGCGCGCTGCGTTTGAATGACATGTTATTTGAATAATATTGCTTCCGTGTCGCAAGTCTCGGTCTTCCAAAATAGGAGACGACTATGGACAAAGATACCAGGTAAACGGAGTGCCAGTGATTGCCTTGGTTGATAGTGGCAGCACCCACTATTTTGTAGACCCCAAAGATTGTGAAGTGGGCGGTTACGACTCAACTCCATATAAACCTATGGAAATCATAGTAGCAAATGGCGCTAAGATGTATTGTGAGCACAAATGTGATGGCATGCTATGGGTAATGCAAGGGAAGGAGTTTTAGTTTGATATGAAAGTCATGGAGGTAGGTTCGTATGAGGGGGAGATTCGATTTTGTTCCTATAAGAAGGAAGGGCCAATTATTTTCTCAACCAGTGCACCATCCATAACATTGGTCAAGGAAGGCAAGAAAGTAATTTGAAAGGGAATTCAGGATCAGACAAGGAGGTCAGTAGAAAGAGGAAGGGTGCAGTTACAACAAGGAGAGATTTGTATGCTCGTGCAAGCTTTTCCAGTGAATGCCACCAGCAAAGAAACTAGAATACCTAACAGTATGAATAAGTTACTTACCCGAGACTCTGACATTTTCAATGAGCCAAAAGAGTTACCACCAGACCCATGATCATGTAATACCTCTTCTGGAGGGAGCTGAGACGACTAATCTCAGGCCGTATAGATACTCGCACGATCAAAAGGCAGCCATTGAAAAGTTGGTTGATGAAATGTTAGCAGCTGCTGTGATTAGGCCAAGCTCAAGCCCTTTGCCCTTTTCAAGTCCTGTACCTGTAGGTAGGATGTGTGGGAGTTGGCGATTGTGTATAGACTATAGGAAACTAAATAGCCTTACCATTAATAAACCCCATTCCTTTCGTGGATGAACTCTTGGAAGAGGGCAGTCCCAAATGAAAAAAAGCCATTTATCGATCCCAAGAATCAAGTGAATTAGTTTTATTGCTTTTCTTCCTTTAGCTTCTGTTTATTGCAAGCACATATTTTATAGTACTACTTGAGTTGCTGGATTAAAGGGAGTCAGAGGTAAGCCCTAGCTAGCCTCCCCCCTCTTCCCTATACACGAAACCCACAGGTACTTTCAGGCGTATGATAGAAAATCTGATACTGCTTTTTAATGGGTATTTCCTGCTTACTATTAAAAGAAAAGCTGTTATTGCTTCATATCCCCTTTTTCCTCTAATTCGAGCAAGTAAAGGCGCAGCTTCCTCAACTTTGCTTTATAGTTTGATATAATATAGAATTGGATTTTGCTTTCCTTTAAGGAGCTCTAGCTATCTTGCTGATCCACCAGTTCATACTATTAATGAAAGCTCTTTCACCCTGCCGGCGGGTAATCCCTTACTGAGCCTACTCAAGCAATCTCCCATTAGCCGCTCTTTACATTATAGTCAAGCGATTGTAAACTCCTTATTTAGGCTAGCTACTTTGCTGATTAACAAGATTATCGCATTGGAGTTGTGACAGTTATGTAAACTACTTCTCTAGCTAGTAATGAATCTGAGGTCAAAGCCAATGAGTACGCCGGATGTTGCATTTTCACAGTGAGGGAAGGATGGCTTGACAGGCTTCGTTCTGGATGTTGTAATCTCTTCTCATGGTCTTTGTTCGCTTTATTATCCCATTGTGAGAATGGCTAGGACTGTGGATCCACACGCCCCCCCTCTAGTCAGTACTTTCCGAGTAGCGCAAGGCTTCTTCGTTGGCAAATAAACGAATTAATGAACTAATTTCCTTATATGACATGAACTTGAACTAGCATTGGTCAAGTCCATGAGCTCGTAAGAAGGAGTTCTTCACGCGAGAAAGTCCACGGCTTAGCTGAATTCAATAAAAAAGAAAGTATCCAATCGACTTTAGGAGCGCCATATGTTTCTATCTAAAACGGTAAAGCGAGGCTCGCTATAAGGGTCATAGCTAGTTCAGGATTGGTAGGAATGTAATACAAATGATTGTAATATGAAAACCCCAAGGGGAGCTAGCCTTTGTGTTAAGATTAAAAATAAGAGCCCTCTTTTCATACGACTCGGTGATTCCATTGCTCTATCTGACCACAAGATTCGATCGCATACAGCACGAGCACGAGACAGGTTGGGGACTTAGAAATGAGCTATGCTCTAAGAATTGACCCCTAAACTACCTTTGCCCGCCTTTTCTTGTAGAATCCATTCCCCCTCTTTTATATATTTAGAATGCTTTTATGGCTAGTGGAATGAGGCTGGAACCCATCAATATCGCTAAACCGGGAGAGTTGCTTGTGTTGGGTTCAAAGTTTCGCTCTACCAAGGCAAGATATAATAGAATATAATCTAATCTAATATGCATCTAGCTTTAGCTGAATATCATCAGTGTTCAGCGAAGTATGCTAGCCATTGGCCTTACGTTCATGATACTCCTTTCTGTCTTTGCGATGTTTGGTTATAAGAGAATGTTGCTCATCAGAAAACGCATATAGCAGCCTTCGTTGATGGGACAAACGCTCTAGTGTATGCGTTACAAGGCAACTAGCATTTTGTCATGGAAGTTCATGAAAAAATGTCATGTTGCGACTCTACATGTTATAAGGAGCTAAATCAATAGGTGCCGGTGCTGCTACAATCGCTTTGGCCGGGGCTTAGCAGAAAGGTGTGATTCGTGATCTCGATCATTTAAATGATCCTATCCTTAAGATTGGTTTTGGAAGATATGTCAAACATTCGAGAATGGCGCTGTTGATCTAGTTTCTAATTGTTGAGTGTGAAGTTCTGTTCTAAAAATATTCGTTTTGTTGGAAAAACCAACGCCGACGTCAAGACCAGTCTCCTTTCCTTTCTCTTTTCGGGAGCAGAGCTGAAAAAGATGGACAGTAACGATCGCGTAATATCAATTTATCGGCCTCATCATCGAAAGCGGCTTCCAATTGCTTGGAAATTCTCAGCTATATGGGGGACTTTGATGGTGAGCAAAAAGAATTGATCAAGAAATTGGTAAACTTTCGCATGATCGATGGTAAAAGAACGAGAGTTTGTGCTATTGTTTATAAAACTTTTCACCGCCTAGCTCGAACTGAACGCGATGTAATAAAACTTATGGTTGACGCCGTATATAATATAGAGCCAATATGCGAAGTGGTCAAAGTAGGAGTCGCAGGTACTATTTATGATGTTCCTGGGATTGTAGCCAGGGATCGTCAACAAACCTTAGCTATTCGTTGGATCCTTGGAGCATCTTTCAAATGACGTATAAGCTACAGGATAAGCTTAGAGAAATGTTCATTTGCTAAGATACTGGATGCTTACCGAAAGAGGGGAATTTCACGTAAGAGAAGGGAGAATCTTCATGGAATGGCTTCCACCAATCGGAGTTTCGCGCATTTCAGATGGTGGTAAAGTGATACCACATAAGGATCTCTTCCGCATTCAGTCATACTCAACAAAACTAAGAAATGTTTGACCCAGATCCTTTTTTCATCTTCATATAGAAAGAAAATCGGCCTTCCTCATACTCCCTCCTTCATTCATAGAGTTGGAGAAATCCACAAGAGGCCTTCCCGTTCATAATTGCATAAAAGAACCATTCTTTTTATGAAAACTCTTGTTCGAACCTCACCTCGGGTCGAATGAATACGAAAGGGGGATCAATCAAATCAATAAGCCATGAATGAAGTAGTAGTGGGCCTTTCGCCTTATTTCGTTTGACTAGTGGAGATGAGAAATCTACTTCAAAGAGAGGGAAAGAGTGCTAGTCTGAAAGAACAAGCAAGGGATGAGTGCATGGGAGCGAAATCCATTGCGCCCATGCGCATACGTTTTCTTGCTAGGTAATTTCTCAGAAAGTTTTTGTGTTGTTGATTCCTATTCCTAGGTGTTGTTATGTTTCCCCTATGCCGCCTATTGGTACTAGTGCGGTAGGATTGGCCTGTAATACAGAACCTATAGGTGGTGTAACCTTTCGCTCAATACTCAAATATACAATTTAAGCATCTGAGGCTACATCAATCGAGGATACACGACATAAGGAACTGTTAGATCTCCAAACTGAACTTCGCCTTCACCAAGCGTGGGTTTTTACTGGTCCTAACTAACGGTTGGCAAGCGATCCCCTATTCTGCATCCCGAAGATCAGACGGCCCAGAGCCAGAGCGATCACTCAAGCAAGTTACTCAGCTTGAGTTTTTCAGTCAATCAATAGATTGTGCAGTTTCTTAGTATTTTGGTCCACGTCTTCATGACTTATAGAAAGGGTTCCTTTCTTTTACAAGATCAAGGAAGCTTCATAAACCATCCGAGATCTTCTGGAAACAAGAAATGTTGCATCAAAGGGTTCAGTGGTCATATCATAGTGAAATCGAGTTTCTTGATTTAGTCGATATCAAATTCCCAACTTAGAAATTCGAAAGGACTAAGATTCTACTTCTTCCTCAAATACTGGGAATGTGGATTCAAGTATGATATCACTATTCCACAGATCTCAAGAAAATGAATTGAACAAGTTTGATGGTTGGAAAAGAAGATAGGAATGGGGCACCAAGGAAGGATTGTAGGTAGGGATGCCCTTAGATCCGTTCCCAATAGCTCGTGATAAGGCAAGAAAGCGAGTAGATACCCGACCCTCGCATTAAAGCATCGATCTAGGCCTCTATTAGATATGAATTTCCCGTTGGAAATCGAGGTACATACTCCAAAAATCCCTGGTTTTTGCCTTCGGTTAGCAACTCGTCTAAGTTTAAGATCGTATTCCATCTTCGTAAGGACATAGAAAGGGGTTTCGGTAGTGACTATCCTATCAATAGACCGAATGGTCATCAGTTGCCCTCACGGCCCAAAGCCGTTTTTGAGCTCCATCACATGCTTAAGAAGGACTTGCCGTGGAGCCAAGGCCTATTTATGTGCCATACCTAGAAGATCACTGCTTTTGTGCTGGTCATTCTAATCACAATGAGAACTTCTCCCAAAGAGGGTTCTTATTTCATTTCAGTAAGTAGTCGATTGAATCGGTTTGTAACCTAAGGAATGTGTTATTATAACCAAATATATCATCCAAGATCCGATCTCTTTTTCATTAAGTATCATTAACAGACTGCTTGCTTACGAGCTTGGTAGCCGCCTTGGAGCCGAGGCAGACGGAGGAACCTCTCGAACCTGGAATCCACTTTCCACTTGTCCTCCATATTCTCGGGTCTGCTGTTTGACCAGTATCTAATGCTATTTCTTACTTCGACCAGATAGGCACTTTCGCATTACGCAGTGAGATCGCCTACTCCACTCGAGGTTGGCATTTTCGAGTTCATATTTCATAGGTCACCATAAAAATTCCTACCTTTCAAATTAGCATATTTTTAGGAACATATCGAACTTTCATCCCACATTATCTGTGCAAAATTTTATCATTGTTTAACTACTTCCTCAAACCATTCAATGCGCTATCTCCACCCTCTCATCCATCTCTATACCAGAACAATTAATTAGGCCCAGCCCTTCTATCATCGGCCTTGTTGAACTAATTACTTTCGTCTTTGTGCCACCTCAAAGAAGACATTTGATCATGGGCTTTTTTTTGTGATGAGGATAGTTTGAACTATGCTTTTTCTCCTTTCTACACCCCTCTTGACACAAGTTTCGCACATCTAGTTCTCTTATTAGAAACTCCCTATAGATATACTTCTTACTGAGTGATTATGGCTTCCCTGACTAGAGAAGGAAATGTTGGGAGGAAATAGAGATGATAGGACCACCTGAATGCTGGAGATGAGTGCTCGGCGTATTCCCTCGAGCAAAGCGGAGAAGAGAAGGGGGAAAAAAAGGTTCCTAACTCATTGGATAGCTTAATCTATTAGTCATGGATCCCATCTTTACTTTATTTAGGTGCCTAGACTTTTTGGGGCATAGGGTAGATTTCACAGTCCTTTAAGTGAATACGCCTTCTCTTTATGTATAGAGCTCTTAAAGAATGGATCAGCTCCTAGCGAAAAAGTCCAAGGTCTGAATACCAAGAGCTGTCAAACACAGTGATCGGTCCCGGTCAGTGGGTAGAAAAGCCCGCCCTATAATCTGAAGTAGTCTTCGACTAGGTATATAAAATGGATAAAAAGAAAGAAGGGGAGGATAGGAGATATATGCATTTCACTAGGCATATATGATATTGGAAATAATGGAATCGAGTAAGCTTAGGCCAACCGATAAGTCATCTTTGTGTAACTTCCCATATGCCTACTTCTAAGCTAAAGTAAGGAAATAGGGTGAGATAAGGAAGAATGAGCCGAACAAAGACATAAGGTTTGTTTAGATGTAGTCTTTGTGCTTTTCAAGTTGCTTCTTGAAAAATCAACTAAGTTCGAAAAATCCATGCCCAGGTTTCCGGGAGTTTTGATAAGATATGTCAGCTGTTGGAGGATCAATATTATCCGGGGGATCCATATATTATGAGGGAGTATAGAGAGGGGGTCTAGAGATAGTACAGTCTGTAGTGAACCTATTCATTAAATGGACTTTTCCCTTACCTCTCACCAGCTTCCCTTTCCCTCGCTGGTGCAGTGCCATCTGGATACCTCATAAATAAATCAAGCAGGCCGGCTAGTAAGCGATCCCGAGGGGCTATCTTCTCTCCCATGCTGGTGCCTTGCTTAACTCAAGTATAAAGTGGAAATTAAAGCCAAAATCCGGGGTGATAAAATTCCATTTGGATCTTGAGATCCAAGAAGAAGCATAGCTTCATGAGTTCGTTCTGACTCCTAGCTTAGCTGGAAAGCTTTTGCTTGTATCTGGCAGTGGGTGTCACATCCATCATACTCAAACAGAAGAATGTTTGCTTATCTAGCTCCAAGGCAGTTATAATCGTTTAAAGAACCATGGTTTGCACCTACTGACGAGGAGAAAGGGCCGACGAGCGATACTAGAACTCCAAGATAAGATCTTTCAGTCGATCAGACGACCGAGGCCTTTAACAAGGTCTGGTTGTGCCAACGAGTTCTTATAGTTATGAATCGCTGTAGGGAGGTAGCATTACATTTGTATTAGCAAAATAGAGCTCTTCATAGAAAAGAATGGCGAAGAAAGTGTTAGAGTACTTTCTTTCTGTTCAGTCCTGGAACTTATTCTTTTCCGATCGACCTATCAACAGTAGCGATCATACCCCGTCGAGTGAGTTAGGAGCTGCTCACAAAGAAGGCCGAAACCATATAAGATGGCTGAAGCAGATACCAGAGAATAGGTGCCTTCACCGAAGTCTACTTTATTTTAGAATTCAAATTCAAATGATGTCACACAGGCTGACCATTTTAAATAGGTGGAAACGGGAGACTGGAGAAGATGATCACACTTCGGAAGAGAGATAGTCGCGTACCTTCCCCGGGAGGGGGCTTTTGTTCGATACAATCACTGAACTCAACCGCTTAGACTGGAGATGGCACTTGAAAAATCCTACAGAAATCTATCAACTTGACTTAGAGGAAGAAGTGGTAGGGGGTAGGTCGGCTGTTTTAAGTCCGGATGGTTCCTCTTGTTGGCATGGCGTTGGTATGCCTCGCTATCCTTCAACTCTGGATCTGCCATCCTTCAAAACAACAACTACCAAAACACAAACTCAATTGATTAGAACCGTAAACCATATACCTTCTTGGTAAAACACATCTCAAATAGATTATTATCGAAATGAATGGATTTTATCGCCTTAAGTAAGAGAAAAGGTTTGTGCTTTCGCGAGAAATTGACTACCTAGCCATTGATTGGATTTATTCTTCTCCCAGATCCAATAGAAGTTTCCAATGAGTCATTGCCAACTGCTTTAGCAGGAATGATCGAAAGCAGCAAGGGTTTAGTGATCAAGCTCTCACTTTAAAGTCCCTGCCAGCAATACCATTCCCATGCTCTTTGATGGTTCTTACGCTCTGAAAAGAATCCTTCTAAGCTTTCCTCCTAAAAAGAACCTATGTTCCATTATAGACATAGAATCTATCGTTGACCTACCCAAAGTCTTCTTTTGGTTCCTAGAACCATGCAAGAAAATCACTTGAGCAGTGACAGGTCAGCATCAATGGTTTTGAGATGCAAAAAATCAGTCAAACAACACTGGCAAATCGGCAATCCGATCGGGACCTTCGCACTTGACCATCCTAAAGGGATCGTTGTTGCTTGGTCGATCGATCCGTCCATCCACCCCAAAGTTGGTAATCCAGATCAGAGTTCTTTGGATGGCATGTAATGGATTTCATTATGAAAAGGGTCATTTTTTTGATGTTGTAAACTTCATATCCAGATAAATGGATGACTGGCTGAGGGACATATAGATTACTTCAGATCTCCACCTTCCTATGCTATGTATGCCAACCTTGATCTAATAAGTGGTCTTAATTAATATGCAAGATAGGATAATATTATACAAATGGTTGGTTTTGTTCAATACTTAGGTAGGGCTGACTATGCCACCTCAGCAGCTGGGACTGGAATTGCTTAGAATGCATCTGGCCACTGACTGAATTCAAAGTAGGGCTAGTGTATAAAGACCGGCTTATCTCTCTTAAGACTTAGTCCACTTTCTACTAGAATCAGATTTTCTAGTTTGCAAGCAGGTGTGCCAGTTGTAACAAAAACTTACGGCTTAGGTGGATTTCTTTAGTTAGTATATAACTCAGGATTTTCTTTATAGGACTCCCACACAAGTAAGTAGCTAGCTAGCTGGTATTGCCAAAGCCAAAAACACTGCTGCATTCCAAAAGGCGAACCGCGCGGACCCGACTTCTTCCTTTTATGCTGAAACTAGGGCTCCCTCTGGGTAATTCTACCTATCCGTTTGGACCACGTACCTAGATCAAGTCAATCCTTTCAATCTAAGTTGTCCTCAACTATAGCAAAAACAGAAGAAAGAAACAAGTTCTCCGTTTCCTGTTCCCAAAGGGTGTGAATGGAATCAATAATTATATATATATATATATACATATATATAAAGTTGGCGTAAGCTGTATGCATTCGGTGCCCTCAAGTAGGTACG
>NC_041386.1:351290695-351298195 GCF_002162155.2 Triticum dicoccoides
TACATGTTCCTTAAGTTTTTAGCTCGCTAAATGATATAGTCCTCGCTGATGGATCGACAAGTACTCCAAGGTCAGCGGCTATCAGCTAACATTATGGGACGTTAGTGGTGGTTCATTGTCTATAGTGTTAACCATGTTGTGATAACCATGTTGTTTACTTTCAGTGTTGTTTATTGTTCACAGCTGGATTGAGCTCAGTTGAGAGTGTCATGCTCTATCAATATCTGTTGCAGGAGTTTTCATTCTCTGTTACTAGAGTTGTCAATCTCAGATGCAGGAGTTGTCAGTTGCAACCATTCTCGCTGTGTCAAGCTTGTGACTTGCGTTGTATCAGGTTGGTAACATCTTGTATCTTGATAGGACTGAATGTAGCCAGGAGTTGTCTTAGGTTAGTCTAATGTGCCAAAACGTTAGTCAAACCACCTAGGTTGTGTTTGTTCTGGAGAGTTCAGCTAGTCCGAGTGATCTAGTTTATCCTACGTTTTATCTGTGTTTCAATCTTTTTTTCGACTATAGGGGTTTTGTAGCAGCCCAGCAACATCCGTGTGACAGAGAGTCATATTAAGGATATAATAATGCTTTCCCCTTGAACCCCTTGCAGAAAAAGTAGAAAAATGGACTAAAATTGTTGGATAAGTGGATTTGCAGTATCTCAACAATCAGAACAGTGAATATTCCATCATCCAAATTAAGCTTCCTCAGATCCTAACCCATTGGTCATTATCGAGCCTCGTGACTCTGGCTGTGTTGATATCTTCGTATTACCTATTATCATTCTATCTATCAGGTTATTGCTTTGTGTGTTGGTTGGTATTTCACTATTTAAGTAGTATAGTTACTTATTCTATTGACTGAAGGATTGCTATTGCTGACATCTTCTGCGATGGAAGCCAAGGGAAAGGCCACCAAGAGATTCGGGTGGGTCGGCCTTCTATATTACCTAGTCGCCCGTTACGATATTCCTTTACGAGAATAGCCTACTTTCGCTTCTAAAGTGCCTTTTTTCAACAACTCAATAGAACTTTTTTCTTTTTTCGTATTATGTTATTTTCACTTTGGATTTTCCTCTCTTGCTCCTGGACTCTTGTTTAGCTTGTTAGAGGGAATGATCCGCCCGGCGATCCAGGTTTTTTCCTTCCTACAAGGAAGGTGCCTTAAACCAAATGAATATCTCAAGCACTTGAGTAAGCTGTGGACGCAAATTAAGGACGAAGGGAACGCGCTTCTGTCCTTCTGTCATTGGACTGATCATTTCTTTTGGCTTTCTAGGCCATAGATTAGTGAACTTTCTCTTCTATGAAATAGATCTTTCAAGTTTTCGTATGAGTCTACTAGTCATAGGTTTCTATTTTGTTAGTTCTACCGGAGATAGGTATGTAAGCCACTATGAGTATATATCCATGTATGCTTCTAACTTCACCTCACGCCATAAATGGAATCCCTATCATGAGTGCAACTGTATTTACAAGTTCAGTAGCCTGAGTGAGCTTTCTCCTCAATATGGATGTGGTGATTGTTCATAAACTCCTTGAAAATCAGACAGACTTATTATCAGTGCTCCATGCTCCATGTGTTCTAGGGCTAAGACTATGTTGGTGTAGGCTCCCCTTATCCTTCCTGTGGCATTCTTCGATCGATTTCTAAATGAGTGGAATTCAGATTCTCTAACTGCTCAAATAGCAACGATTTCCTGTTCCGCATTGACCCTAGGATTGGCGGCTTGGCTTAAAGAATATGGGATTCTCTTTCCGGTGGAAAATTGCATCTGAAAATGAGACTGAGACATACTTTTCGAATTGTCAAAGGCTATGAGATCCACTTTCTTTTGGAAAGGAGAAGGGAGAAGCAGCATTTCAACTGTGTGAGGATGGACTCTAGACCCACTCGTTCTGATTCTGTGATTGCAATTTCTCAAAATGGATCCTAAAGTTGATCATGTTTACTAACTCACTCTCGAAGTAGAAGTACCGGACCAGGTAACCAGAAGATAAGGCCACTCGGCAAGACTGGACTAGTTTAACATAGCTATCTAGTGGAACACTATATATATAGGACTTGTAGAGCTTGAAAAAGCTTGTTTTGGTCATTTTTTCTCTTTTCTGGGCACTGAACTTCATATACAGACTTACCAACTGATGAGCCAAAGTAGCAAATTTCTTCTTCCTGGGAGGGGTGGACTCTACATTGGTAGATCGAACTTTCATTTCTTCCTTCCATTTCATCTGTTCAAGTAGTCTCCTTTTCAAGTAGATACACTTTCATACCAGACTGGTGTGCATTCTATGCTTACCCAGCGAGCGAAGGAGCAAGCCAATTCCTCTGTTCCGGTAGAGGCAACTTCTTTGAAGAATTGTTTACTTTCTTGTCTTTCCTCCAGTGAACAGAGTGGAAGACCAGGTATCTTCGTAATTGGCTCTAGAATGATTGCTTGCAGGATTTCATATTTTCCAGTGATCAGCTTAGTTGGAAGAGATAGATAGGAGAAGCGAATGCCAGATGCGCGGTGTGCCAATCAATCCAATTTCGTGAGATCAAGTCTAGATAAGAAGGAAAAATTATTTGGAGTAAAGTCGCCTGGAAGAAAGAATAGGAATTGATCTAGCTATAGTATAGATAGAGTGTCAGATGAAATGCTTGACAAGGCAGGGAAACAGAACTTCCACATCCTCTGTTCACACTACCTGGATTAGAATTGGTTCTATCGAGATATACTGACTTGAAACAGAAATTTCTTGGTAACTGCTACTTCCTTGAAGCAAGTGCTTTCGGGTTGGCTCTTCTTATATGTGTATTTGCTACCCATACGGAACAATTTCATTGATGAAAGATGGATGGCTATTCTCCACATTTGCCAGCACAGTGCACTTTTTCTTCTATTTTGTGATTCCTTTCTTTCTGCCGCCATTTGAAAAGGGATTTCTCCTCCTGGTTTTAGTCACACACGTCTTTTCCACCTAGGAAGGATGCCCCTATGATCATTCCATGCTCTGCTTTCGCCCGAGCGGTCCCTAGGGAAGGAAGCCAATAATGGGAGTGTCAGGGCGGAACTTCATTAATGAAAGGATTTGCACTGCCCCACCGTGTCGCAGGGACGAACTTCAATAGCCCATCATAGCACTCTCAGTCAGTGGGTTAGGGAACTCTAGAAGATATCGATAGAATAACATTTCTTTTTCATAAGTTTTAGTGGACGCTGAGCCAACAAATGCAGTTTTTCAGCATAAGGTTAGGTTACAGAAAGGCCTATTTTGATAAGCAAGGCATTGCAAACAAATAGGTAGAGCAGAGAGCTAACCTAAGGAGTGAGCTTGTTGTAGTTGGTCTAAAGGGGGAAATAAAGGACTGTCCCGCTACTACTTCCTTGATTCCCGGGAAAGAAGGAAGACCGAGGGTAACTAACTCTTCCTTCTGAAAAATCTATATCCCAGCTCGTTTTCATCTAGCCTTCCCCCCGTTTGGAGTATAGCCAAGTGGTAAGGCATCGGTTATTGGTACCAGCATGCAAAGGTTCGAATCCTTTTACTCCACAGCATACTTATTCTAGAAAATAGAAAAAGAAAAAGAAAGTCTCATCCCTAATAAATAAACGAAAGTAGATTTACATTATTTTTGTATTTCTAGGGGGAATGTTGAGGCAAACTTACGATGCCAACAAGCTGGTTAGGTGCCGAGTTGGATTAGACATTGCAGGTTTCAGTTTAAGAATTGGGAAGAGGTTAAGAACCTAGTGGAATCCACTGCGAGGGGAAGTGCTGAAGTGAAGAAAAGCCCCAATTTTGGATAGGATTGCATAATTGGAGAGTAGAATTGGAGCAAAGCCGTGATCTGGTAGGCGACTGGTACAAGTGCTAGCCTAGAGCTAGACAAGAAGCGTTGAGCAGGAACTTGAGCAATTCCAGAAACCTTAGAAGGGCTTAGCCAGAATCTTGAAACAGGTATGATACCGACAGATATCAGCCTGATGTGATGTACCTGAATTCATTCATGTTCTGTGGAGTCTTTCTTTTAATATTCTTATTTTTTCTCAGTTTAATTAGGAAGCAAATGCGGTTTCAAGATGAACTCAACCTCGAAAAGGAATTCAATTAGCTGTGCAGTTAGCCCTTTTATCTTTAATAATTGGTTGAAATGGATATTGCCTGTCACTTGAAAATAAGGTTGTTTCATTTAGAATTCAGCAAGTTTCTTAGAAAATTGTTGTTAAACAGGTTGACGTTCCATGGGAATGGAATAACAAAGGCTTTTGGCAGTTTGTGGATCGAGATGTGATTCGCTTCTTGAGTAATAGTTTCTTTCATTTGGTGTGCTCTTCCTGGAACTGGTAATAGGAAAATTTTGGTGCATTCTACTTTGTTGTTGTTGTATTTACAATCCTTGAATTGTTTGAACCTGACTCTCATTATCTGTCTTCATGGTCTTGAGGGTATTTTGGATATCGTGGAGGTAACTGACGATGAATTCGTCTCTTGCCTCACCGATCTGAACACGGATTTTCCGAAGCTACAAGAGTGCTTGGTTAAACAGTGTCATTCAGTTTCAACTGTCTTTAAACTTACTACTTCAAGTGCAATTATCAACTCCTTGCAAAATTGTTGGCTTTCTCATCTATAAAAGGCAACTCTGGTATGAATGGAAACAGATAATTAGGTTCCACTCACTACGTCAACTAAAGCAACTGCATCTCGAGCACTTACCAGGGAAAATCAAATAAATAATGACGTAGTACGAGGGGATTTTTTTCTCAGTATTGCCATCCTGTGTTCAGTTCCCATTTCGTAGTAGGAGACAGACTCAAAGTCAATAGATTCCTGTCCTTTTCTATAAAAATAGGCTTGGTCAAGTGCTTAAAAAATAGGTGACCCGAATGATTTCAATGAATTTCTATTTGGTCAGATTGGAATAATTGGATTCGAAAGGAAAGAAAGACTGTGAACGAAGAGGGCCGCCCATGATCGATTGGATTCGACAAATAAAGTACAGGGCCCGCCCGTGTCACCACCAGTCCACCGAACCAGCTGTAGATCGCTAACTCTCTTGTCGACGCCTGGAACTTATGTACGAGTTAAGAATGAATTGTTCCTGAGTAGAGAGGGCAAGATAAGGATTTAGTAAGAAGGAGAGTCTACTTATGGAAATGCCATCCTCTCTTTCCTCAGTAACGGAGTGACTAGCTACCCCGACTTTTTATTCCAGTTCCATTCTTACTGGTGCAGGAGTCCAAAGTGCATCTTCCAACTCCACAACTGCGTCTTCCATGAAGTTCGGGAGACCCCTCACATGCCGCTGCCCATGAGACTCGCCTTTGTACACTTTGCGCACCGCTTCGACTAGACCCCGCTACTACCTCATATCCAAATACCTGCGATCTAGCTCATTCTTTTTTAAGCCCTACAAGCCTAATAGAACCTTGTTTCCTGGGCCAAGTCAGCCTATAAGTAAGTAGGGCTGAAGACAATTTGTTTGTTAGTTTTTCAATCTTCTTCCTTCTATGCTTAGAGTAAGTAGAAATGACCTCCTTGATCAGCAAGTAAGCGAGCGGTAGTTCAGTCTCCGACAAGTGAGGCCGAATAGCCCCAGGTGTCCTTTTCCTTCTAAACTAGCTGCTCTCGCTTGACTCTTCTAGTGAGCAAGCAAACTGGTCGAGGAACAGGGTCGGATCAAAGTAAGGAATGGGAATAGCACTCACTCGTTGAAGGTAAGCCAGAAACAGGGGTTGTCCTCTCCCTTACTTAAGTCCTAGTCCATCTTTTCATGCCCCAAAGGGGAAGTCAAGCAATAATGAGGGAACTTGACCCACACCTGACGAAAGAGTTTGGTAGCTCGAAGGAAGCAGAAGCAAAACCTGATTTCTTTCTGTCCCAACCTCCAAGGGTTCCTCCCTGTATGACATAGTCCTTTGGATTGGGGCAATGGTACGCACCTATGTTTGGTGTCCCCTCTCTCACTTCCTCGTCAGATCCTGGTCCCAAAGGGCAATACATTGAGTCGGAAAGATGGGGAGCTTTCGTAAATTCCATTCTGTAGCTAAACTAGCCCCTGGATCAGCTCTAATAGTGGGAGAATCAGAGTCAAGTTAGGTGCAAAAGAGGGGGTTGACATCATTCGTCATGATTGTATCAATCAGACTCCCCCACAGGAAATGCCAAGGGGCGCCCTTTCTCATTATCATCTACCGCCCATTTCTTCATCATCTGCTGCTGCCTTAAGTGCGTAAAGTGGGCTCAGCTTCTTAGGTTTCTAAATATCTTGTAGTACCCGAAGGTAGTCCAGTATGCTTGTTAGATTGAATTGAATCTTATATAACCTACGTAGCTAAAGAGAAAATCATAATAGTCTAAGTGGACCTCTCAAAGGTATAAATAAGTAGACATTAGTCTTACTGGTTCGGTCTTTTTCTTTTTTTGTTATGATGCAACATTTCATACTTCTCAATTCTTATTTATTCAAGGTTTCGTATGTACTGAGTGACTCTAGGTCTATTCAGATGCAGCTTCAGGAGAGCTTTATTCGGCCTTTGTATGACCATCTTCCCTTCCTGTCTATCTCCTTCGGTCAGGTAGTTCTGCTTCCAATGCCAGAGGAGCAGGGTGGGATAGAAGGGTAGTTTCTGAGTTCGAGATGTCTGAGTTTGGAGCTTCCGCTTCTCTAATGTAATAATAAAGCAACAAGCAACGCCGCTCCCGTGCGCTCATCCCTTGCTTGTTCTTGAGCGCTACTCATTCATCCCTAGCTGGGTTCTTGGGATATCTTGATTCTCTTTATGATGATGTAAGGGTCGGCAACAATGAATAAGGAATCGATCAGAAGTTCACGCCAATCGATCTTCTGTAGGAGTAGGAGGTAGCGGGAATCCCCCCTTTCTTAGTTTAGAAGAGTGCTAGACCTCCACAACGTCAAAACATAGAACACAGCTCCTTTCGGTCGAACCCTAGGAAAGACGATCTTACCTTTTTCGTAGATAGTCTGAGTTTGAGCTACTATAGTCTCCCCCATTGACCTTCTTTTTTAGATAGAATCCTCAATGAGTGGAAAGGACTCCCAAACTTGCCCCACAGTACTATACCATACAGAGTTGTGACCTTGTGATATGATAAGAAGAAAAGGGTCCAAGCCGCCCTCTTTTCTTTTCCGCACCAAGCCTTCTTGTAAAATTGGGTGTATAGCTCAGTTGGTAGAGCATTGGGCTTTTAACCTAATGGTCGCAGGTTCAAGTCCTGCTATACCCAAAACAAAAAAACCACTCTTGTATTCGTAAGGATGCATAGTAGCCTAAGGATTCATAGTAGCCTTCAAAGAGCACTCTTTAGCCTTGAGAAAAGCCCCTTTCTCATCAACATCTTGACTTCACTCGTTGTTTGAGGTAAGTATAAAGGAGATCAGATCTGTCTAGGGAATCGAAGGATACATAAATATGGAATCGAGCACAGATTATAGGAAACAAGCAAACAAAACAGGTTGGATCCCATCTTTAACTGCACAGAGTAGCAGCCTACTATTTAT
>NC_041386.1:351303195-351354927 GCF_002162155.2 Triticum dicoccoides
ACCCACCCAAAAGCAACAGAAATTCCTTTTTCCTCCTATAAGGAAATATCGCCGTTTCACTGTTCTTCAAGTACCAATGGATTAGTCAACTCAAATGCTGAGAGATTACTATAGAACCAAGGCGACTTTCAGGCTGGCTCCACCCTCCAAATAGAGCAGTTACTTCATTGACGACAAGAACCCCATTTCCACTAGCCAAAGAGCAATTCATTTCTTCGACTCGATGCCTCCTCAATTGCTCCCATTCCCATATTAATAAAAGAATTAGGGAAATGCGAGGGAAAAGAATGCCAAAAGCATTTAGAGATTTGACTGGGATTCATTCTGGCTCAGATGGCGAGGGATTGTTATAACTATTTTTAGAAGCATTAATGAGATCTCTTTTTTTCACAAAGTGATATGGAAAATCATGCAGAAGAACCTATATGTAAAAATAATTCCAGATTCCCATCATACATTAACAAACTTCCAAATAAGAATAAGCTAAAAATGGATAAATACCTTAAGGAACTTGAAGCAGACCCTAATTATAAAGGGCAACCTCCTAAACCATCAGTATTCCTTGTTGGTGACATTGAAACCATTCCCTTGTTGGATCGGAACAATGTTCCCGCGGAGATAATAGAATCCAAAATCTTCCCCGCCACCACGCTTATGCAGCCGCCTTTATGACTGTCAATTCAGACAAGAAACTATCGAAGATTTAAATTAATCATTATAGTTCCCATGAATACATAAATACGCACCCATCATTTTATGATCGAAATGATTGTGTACTCCAAGCATTCATAAATGGAATACTTTCTGTTGTAAGCAAACAAAGAAAGTCACTAATTATTTACTTTCATAACATGAGTCGATTCAATGGTATTCTGATGACCCAACATCTTAGTAAGTTTCACCCCGACTTGAAAGTGGATACTGTAATGCAAAATGGTATTATGTACGAGATTGCTGTTTCTAGACGTGTTCAGGACGGTAGGAATAAATCACGTCTCCTTTTCAAAATGCGGTGTTGGTTGTTGATTCTCCTTGATTCGTTAGCAAACTTAGCTAAACAATTGTGTTAGGAATAAGAAAGCGATGTCAGCGGAATAAATACGAAGAAACCTATCACACTTTTGTAGTATAGACGCGGTGCACCTGATTTTATAGGCATCGAAATGGGTTTATCTTGGAAGATCTTGACTTCTCCGTGCCTTCTGTCTCCGACACATCATATCTCCTATGCCGACCTCGTACTTTTGATCACTTCTTCCTTACGAATTGTATCTATTAAGAATTGTGTCTATTTAAGCTTTTTCTCGATTGATATTCATTTTTTCATCTATCTCATGAAATTTCCCTTCTATTAAGCGATAAAGAGCAATTGACGAAGTCAGCAGGAAGTCCGTCAGATGACGGTATGGATCAAAGGAATCCTCCTATCTTCGACTGAACACCATTTTACTGGGATTTCACATTCCTATTCCGATTGGCAGAAGCCTTTCTTCTGTTTGTGCTGCCCTATGGTGATTTCTTACTCAACATTTGCACTTTCTTACCAACTCTTGTACAAGTTAGGTTCAGCGTTGTTCTGACGATTAAGATTTCTTTGTTTGACGGTATTTACCTTCAACAACCTTTATTGCATCACTTCTCGATAGCTTTAGTGCTCAGAGAGTAAGCATAGCATATTGTCAGCTAGTTATTTATTGATAGCAAACAGCTAGTCGGTCAAGCCGGAGTCTTCACTCACTCAGCTTGGGTCAGCACCATATCTCTAATTGGGGGAGACGAACTCCAATCCACCCACTTCATTTGTTTCCCAAGGAGGGTCACCAGCGAGTCCGCTCTCCCCAAGGTAGTTAAAAGGCGTAGGTACGCATTCCCCTGCACAAATGTACCGAAGCACTTTACCTTTAATCACTATATTGGCTTGAGCCAGGGTCCTATTTTCATTCTCCATGACTTCGAAGTTGCTTCTATTTAGCAATTTTGGACAGTTCTATAAACATTGGTACCAGGGGTTCTATGACAAAAAACTTATATATTTTTTCTCCTGGCATTTATGTATTTATTATCGCTGTCTAAATGCGATGACTGTCGTAAGCAAGTATCCAGTGCCCATAGTCGAAGAACTCCTGGATGTCTGGTGCCTCATGGTTTTCTAAACCCGATATCAGAGGTGGTTATCACCAGATTCGTATGGCAGCTAGCGATGAATTCAAAACAACCTTCCAGACTCTAGAAGGGCACTACGAGTACAAGGTCATGTCCTTCGGCCTCGCGGGAGCACCAGCCACCTTCTTGGGAGCCATGAACGCCACTCTCAAACAAACCCCTTCTGCGCAAATGCGCCCTAGTGTTATTTGACGACATTTTAGTCTATAGTGCCTCTCTTGAAGATCACACAATCCACTTGCAATCAGTGCTTGAGTTGTTAAGAAGGGATCAATGGCAAGTCAAATGCTCAAAGTGCTCTTTCGCTCAATGCTAGTTATCCTATTTGGGCCATACTATCAGCCGGCATGGGGTTGCCACTGAAACCCACAAAATTAAGAACATTGCCAACTGGTCTTCTCCGCAATCAGTCAAAGAAGTACGCAGCTTCTTAGGTTTGGTCGGCTATTACAGGCGCTTCGTTCGCCATTTAGGCATCATTGCAAAGCCACTGACACATCTCCAGAAGAAACATGGGGAGATCCTTAGCTTTGATGCAACTAAAGAAACAGGATGCTTTTCAGTTATATTTAAGAACAGAAGAGGAAGACAAAGGAACCCTAGGATTTCTCTGCTCCCAATGCTTAATACGAAAAGCTCAACATAAACCCAAGGACGGGCAACCACTGCTAAACCAGGATCTCCATCTCTTTGAATAAAAGCCATCCTTTCCATTGACCATCCTACGAGCATCTTCGGTACTATAATGAAGGACGTTGACACTATCCCATTCTACGTAGCAGGGGTAATTCCAGAAACATCCTATCTAAAAATCATTTAGAGATAAGTTTCTATAGAAAGATAAGCGGGTGTACAAATGAACTTTCTTATGATACTATGATACTCAGATACCACTCATTGGATGGGACCGGTGGACCGTTGATCGATAAGAAGTAGTAAATAAGCCCTTTTCTCGCATGTACGAGAGATTGCACAACCTTGCCTTGAACGCTTGAAGTTCTAAATAAATCTGAAGAGGAAGGCCAATTGTATCATGTCAGCAATGGTACTCTCCTGGGCTATAGAATGTCACCTGCTTCAAGGTATCTTGCTTGTGAAAGCCAAACAAAGAAGAAAAGAACGAAATGGCGGTTCATCAGTAGTCAAAGGTAGAGACTTCATTCTTTGTTTCCTTCATCCTCTACCATTACGTTTTGCTTTTTAGGACTACCTAAAGGAATGGAATAGAATGATCCATAGTCGTACCTACTTGAGGGCACCAAATGCATACAGCTTACGTCAACTTTATATATATATATATATAGATTGATTCCATTCACACCCTTTGGGAACAGAAAACGGAGAACTTGTTGCTTTCTTCTGTTTTTGCTGTAGCTGAGGACAACTTAGATTGAAATGATTGACTTGATCTAGGTACATGGTCCAAACGGATAGGTAGAATTACCCAGAGGGAGCCCTAGTTTCAGCATAAAAGGAAGAAGTCGGGTCCGCGCGGTTTGCCTTTTGGAATGCAGCAGTGTTTTTGGATTTGGCAATACCAGCTAGCTAGCTACTTACTGGTGTGGGAGTCCTATAAAGAAAAGCCTGAGTTATAGACTGACTAAAGAAATCCACCTAAGCCGTAAGTTTTTGTTACAGCTGGCACACCTGCTTGCAAACTAGAAAATCTGATTCGAGTAGAAAGTGGACTAAGTCTTAAGAGAGATAAGCCGGTCTTTATACACTAGCCCTACTTCGAATTCAGTCAGTGGCCAGATGCATTGTAAGCAATTCCAGTCCCAGCTGCTGAGGTGGCGTAGTCAGACCTACCTAAGTATTGAACAAAACCAACCATTTGTATAATATTATCCTATCCTGCATATTAATTAAGACCGCTTATTAGATCAAGGTTGTCATACATAGCATAGGAAGGTGGAGATCTGAAGTAATCTATATGTCCCTCAGCCAGCCATCCATTTCTCTGGATATGAAGTTTACAACATCAAAAAATGACCCTTTTCATAATGAAATCCATTACATGCCATCCAAAGAACTCTGATCTGGATTAACAGCTTTGGGGTCGAAGGACGGATCGATCGACCAAGAAACAACGATCCCTTTACGATGGTCAAGTGCGAAGGTCCCGATCGGATTGCTGATCTGCTAGTGTTGTTTGACTGATTTTTTGCATCTCAAAACCATTGATGCTGACCTGTCACTGCTCAAGTGATTTTCCTCCATGGTTCTAGGAACCAAAAGAAGACTTTGGGTAGGTCAACAATAGATTCTATGTCTATAATGGAACGTAGGTTCTTTTTAGGAGGAAATCTTAGAAGGATTCTTTTCAGAGCGTAAGAACCATCGAAGAGCATGGAATTGGTATTGCTGGCAGGGACTTTAAAGTGAGAGCTTGATCACTAAACCCCTGCTGCTTTCGATCATTCCTACTAAAGCAGTTAGCAATGACTCATTGGAAACTTCTATTGGATCTGGGAGAAGAATAAATCCAATCAATGGGTAGGTAGCCAATTTCTGGCGAAAGCACAAACCTTTTCTCTTACTTAAGGCGATAAAATCCATTCATTTCAATAATAATCTGTTTGAGATGTGTTTTACCGAGAAGGTATATGGTTTACGGTTCTAAGCCGTTGAGTTCGTGTTTTGGTAGTTGTTGTTTTGAAGGATGGCGGATCCAGAGTTGAAGGATAGCGAGGCATACCAACGCCATGCCAACAAGAGGAACCATCCGGACTTAAAACAACCGACCTACGCCCTGCCACTTCTTCCTCTAAGTCAAGTTGATAGATTTCTGTACGAGTTTTCAAGTTCCATCTCGAGTCTAAGCGGTTGAGTTCAGTGATTGTATCGAACAAAAGCCCCCTCTGGGGCAGGTACGTGACTGTGTCTCTTCAAAAGTGTGTCATCTTCTCCAGTCTCCCGTTTCCACCTATTTAAAATGGTCAGCATGTGCTGCATCAATTGAATTTGAATTCTAAAATAAAGTAGACTTCGGTGAAGTTACCTATTCTCTGAAATCTGCTTCGGCCATCTCATCTGGTTTCGGCCTTCTTTGTGAGCGGCTCCTAACTCGCTCGACGGGGTATGATCGCTACTGTTGATAGGTCGATCAAAAAAGAATAAGTTCCAGGACTGAACAGAAAGAAAGTACTCTAACACTTTCTTCGCCATTCTTTTCTATGAGGAGCTCTATTTTGCTAATACAAATGTAATGCTACCTCCCTACGGTGATTCAGAACTAGAAGAACTCGTTGGCATAACCGGACCTTATTAAAGGCCTCGGTCGTCTGATCGACTGAAAGATCTTATCTTGGAGTTCTAGTATGGGTCATCGGCCCTTTCTCCTCCTCAGTAGGTGCAAACCCTGGTTCTATAAATGATTATAACTGCCTTGGAGCTAGATAAGCAAACCTTCTTCTGTTTGAGTATGATGGATGTTACACCCACTGCCAGATACAAGCAAAAGCTTTCCAGCCAAGCTAGGAGTCTGAACGAACTCATGAAGCTATCCTTCTTATTGGATCTCAAGATCCAAATGGAATTTTATCACCTCGTATTTTGGCTTTAATTTCCACTTTATACTTGAGTTAAGCAAGGCACCAGCATGGGAGAGAAGATAGCCCCTTGGGATCGCTTACTAGCGGCCTGCTTGATTTATTTATGAGGTATCCAGATGACACTGCACTGGCAAGGGAAAGGGAAGCTGATGAGAGGTAAGGGAAAAGTCCATTTAATGAATAGGTTCACTATAGACTGTACTATCTCTAGACCCCCTCTCTATACTCCCTCATAATATACAGATCCCCCGGATAATATTGATCCTCCAACAGCTGACACATCTTATCTCAACTCCCGGAAACCTTGGCATGGATTTTTTGAACTTAGTTGATTTCGCAAGAAGCAACTTGAAAAGCACAAAGAATACATCTAAACAAACCTTACGTCTTCGTTCGGCTCATTCTTGCTTATCTCACCCTATTTCGTTACTTTATCTTAGAAGTAGGCATATGGGAAGTTACACAAAGATAACTTATCGGTTGGCCTAAGCTTACTTGATTCCATTCTTTCCAATATCATATACGCCTAGTGAAATGCATCTATCGCCTCTCCTCCCCTTCTTTCTTTTTATCCATTTTATATACCTAGTCGACGACTACTTCAGATTATAGGGCGGGCTTTTCTACCCATTGACCTGGACCGATCACTGTGTTTGACCGCTCTTGGTATTCAGACCTTGGACTTTTTCGCTAGGAGCCGATCCATTCTTTAAGAGCTCTCTACATAAAGAGAAGGCGTATTCACTTAAAGGACTGTGAAATCTACCCTATGCCCCGAAAAGTCTAGGCACCTAAATAAAGTAAAGATGGGATCCCTGACCAATAGATTAAGCTATCCAATGAGTTAGGAACCTTTTTTCTTCCCCCCTTCTCTTCTCCGCTTTGCTCGAGGGAATACGATGAGCACTCATCTCCAGCATTCAGGTGGTCCTATCATCTCTATTTCCTCCCGACATTTCCTTCTCTAGTCAGGGAAGACATAATCAGTCAGTAAGAAGTATATCTATAGGGAGTTCCTAATAAGAGAACTGGATGTGCAAAACTTGTGTCAAGAGGGGTGTAGAAAGGAGAAAAAGCATAGTTCAAACTAGCATCATCACAAAAAAAGCCCATGATCAAATGTCTTCTTTGAGGTGGCACAAAGACGAAAGTAATTAGTTCAACAGGGCCGATGATAGAAGGGCTGGGCCTAATTAATTGTTCTGGTAAAGAGATGGATGAGAGGGTGGAGATAGCGCATTGAATGGTTTGAGGAAGTAGTTAAACAATGATAAAATTTTGCACAGATAATGCGGGATGAAAGTTCGATATGTTCCTAAAAATATGCTAATTTGAAAGGTAGGGATTTTTATGGTGACCTATGAAATATGAACTCGAAAATGCCAACCTCGAGTGGAGTAGGCGATCTCACTGCGTAATGCGAAAGTGCTTATCTGGTCGAAGTAAGAAATAGCATTAGATACTGTTCAAACATCAGACCCGAGAATATGGAGGACAAGTGGAAAGTGGATTCCAGGTTCGAGAGGTTCCTCCGTCTGCCTCGGCTCCAAGGCGGCTACCAAGCTCGTAAGCAAGCGGTCTATTAATGATACTTAATGAAAAAGAGATCGGCTCTTGGATGATATATTTTGTTATAATAACACATTCCTTAGGTTAGAAACCGATTCAATCGACTACTTACTGAAATGAAATAAGAACCCTCTTTGGGAGAAGTTCTCTTTGTGATTAGAATGACCAGCACGAAAGCAGTGATCTTCTAGGTATGGCTCATAAATAGGCCTTGGCTTCGCGGCAAGTCCTTCTTAAGCATGTGATGGAGCTCAAAAACGGCGTTGGGCCGTGAGGGCAACTGATGACCATTCGGTCTATTGATAGGATAGTCACTACCGAAACCCCTTTCTATGTCCTTACGAAGATGGAATACGATCTTAAACTTAGACGAGTTGCTAACCGAAGGCAAAAACCAGGGATTTTTGGAGTATGTACCTCGATTTCCAACAGGAAATTCATATCTAATAGAGGACTAGATCGATGTTTTATGTGAGGGCAGGATATCTACTCGCTTTCTTGCCTTATCACGAGCTATTGAGAACGGATCTAAGGGCATCCCTACCTACAATCCTTCCTTGGTGCCCCATTCCTATCTTCATTTCCAGCCATCAAACTTGTTCAATTCATTTTCTTGAGATCTGTGGAATAGTGATATCATACTTGAATCCACATTCCCAGTATTTGAGGAAGAAGTAGAATCTTAGTCCTTTCGAATTTCTAAGTTGGGAATTTGATATCGACTAAATCAAGAAACTCGATTTCACTATGATATGACCACTAAACCCTTTGATGCAACATTTCTTGTTTCTAGAAGATCTCGGATGGTTTCTGAAGCTTCCATAATCTTGTAAAAGAAAGAAAACCTTTCTATAAGTCATGAAGATGGGGACCAAAAGACTAAGAAACTGCATAATCTATTGATTGACTGAAAAACTCAAGTTGAGTAACTTGCTTGAATGATCGCTCCGGCTCTGGGCCGTCTGATCTTCGGGATGCAGAATAGGGGATCGCTTTCCAACTGTTAGTTAGGACCAGTGAAAACCCACGCTTGGTGAAGGCGAAGTTCAGTTTAGAGATCTAACAATTCCTTATGTCGTGTATCCTCGATTGATGTAGCCTCAGATGCTTCAATTGTAGATTTAAGTATTGAGTGAAAGGTTACACCACCTATAGGTTCTGTATTACAGGCCAATCCTACTCCACTAGTACCAATAGGCAGCATAGGGGAAAAAGCACAACACCTAGGAAAAGGAATCAACAACACAAAAACATTCCAAGAAATTACCCAGCAAGAAAACGTATGCGCGTGGGCGCAATGGATTTCGCTCCCGTGCGCTCATCCCTTGCTTGTTCTTTCCGACTAGCACTCTTTCCCTCTCTTTGAAGTGATTTCTCAGCTCCACGAGTCAAACGAAATAAGGCGAAAGGCCCACTACTTCTTCATTCATGGCTTATTGATTTGATTAATCCCCCTTTCGTATTCATTTGACCTGAGGTGAGGTTGGAACAAGAGTTTTCATAAAAAGGATGGTTCTTTTATGCAATTATGAATGGGCAGGCCTCTTGTGGATTCCTCCAACTCTATGAATGAATTGGGGAGTATGAGGAAGGCCGATTTTCTTTCTATATGAAGATGAAAAAAGGATCCCGGTCAAACATTTCTTACTTTTGTTGAGTATGACTGAATGAGGAAGAGCTCCTTATGTGGTATCACTTTACCACCATCTGAAATGCGCGAAACTCCAATTGGTGGAAGCCAGTCCATGAAGATTCTCCCTTATCTTACGTGAAATTCCCCTCTTTTGGTAAGCATCCAGTATCTCAGCAAATGAACATTTCTCTAAGCTTATCATGTAGCTTATACGTCGTTTGAAAGCTGCTCCAAGGATCCAACGAATAGCTAAGGTTTGTTGACGATCCCTGGCAACAATCCCAGGAACATAAAAAAAGTACCTGCTACTCCTACTTTGACCACTTCGCATATTGGCTTTATATTATCTACGGCGTCAACCATAAGTTTTATTACATCGCGTTCAGTTTGAGCTAGGCGGTGAAATTGGAAGCAATTGGAAGCCACTTTTCGAGCAATTGGGAGCCACTTTTGATGACGAGGCCGATAAATTGATATTACGACATCGTTACTGTCCATCTTTTTCAGCTCTGCTCCCAAAAAGAGAAAGGAAAGGAGACTGATCTTGACGGCAGCGTTGGTTTTTCCAACGAAATGAATATTTTTAGAACAGAACTTCACACTCAACAATTAGAAACCTAACTAGATCAACAGCGCCATTCTTGAATGTTTGACATGTCTTCCAAAACCAATCTTCAGGATAGGATCATTTAAATGATTGAGATCACGAATCACACCTTTCTGCTAAGCTCCGGCTAAAGAGATTGTAGTAGCACCGGCACCTGTTAATTTAGCTCCTTCTAACATGTCGAGTCGCGACATGACATCGTTTCACGAACTTCCATGAAAAAATGCTAGTTTCCTTGTAATGCATACACTGGAGCGTTTGTCCCATCAACGAAGGCTGCTATACGCGTTTTCTGAAGAGCAACATTCTCTTATAACCAAACATCGCAAAGACAGAAAGGAGTAGCCTGAACAGTAGGCTAATGGCTAGCATACTTCGCTGAACACTCACGATATTCAGCTCAAGCTGGATGCATATTAGATTAGATTATATTCTATTATATCTTGCCTTGGTAGAGCAAAACTTTGAACCCAACACAAGTAACTCCCCCGGTTTAGCGATATTGATGGGTTCCAGCCTCATTCTACTAGCCCTAAAAGCATTCTAAATATATAAAAGAGGGGGAATGGATTCTATAAGAAAAGGCGGGCAAAGGTAGTTCAGGCCGGCCCACCACCGTAGCAGCCCCGCTGGGCAAAGTCAGCCCAGCCCACCACCACAGCCGCCATCATCTTCAACCTCCTGCCAGTAGGCAAGAGGGCGTGTGCCCGACGCGCCCGCCCACGCGCTTGGCCACGTCCTGCTTCCCGTCGCTGCCCCGACGCCTAGGACGTCGCCACGCACCCGCTGACCCCTCTCGCTCACTCCCTTGAGCTCATCCCCCTCCTCTGTTCTCTCTCTCGCACGCACCCGAGTACGCCTGTCCCCGCCGCTTGCCGTAGAGGCAGCCACCGCCTCCCCCGTGCCTCTCCGACGTGTCCCCGTGCTCTGCCCCGACCCCCTCTTCCTCCTCACCGAGCCACGTGACGCTGGAACACCTAAAACGCTGGCCATGCCGTCTCGTTCAACCTCGGTCCGCCGAGATCGCCGGCGACCGCACGCCGTCACCAACCCGTCCCCGAGCCCACCGAGCTGCTCTACGTGACCCCAGTGAGCTCCTGCTCCGAATCCCCCTCCTCCCCGCCATTATTTCAAGCCCAAACCGCCGACTCCTTGCCGACCGAGCTCAACGCCGCTCGAGCTCGTCGCCGGCGCTGCTCCGATGCCCATTTGGTCGCGCCAACGTGCCAAACGCTGCCGCCGCATCGCGTAGTGCCTTGCCCGCGCTTTAGTTCGTGTGTTTGCTCGCTGCAGCCGCTTTCCCATGCACAGCTGAACACCGGCCACCGCTGTTGAGCTCACCGGCGTCGTTTACGGCGTCCCCGTGTCCAGCAACTTGCACCACTAGATGCGGCAGCTCCCCAGCTTGACGTAGATGGCCTCCGCCGTCATTCTGGTCGCCGGAATGCAAATCCCGCGCCCTCCGCCGCGTCTGCTGCCGCCGGCGGCTAAACGCCGGCGCGTTAGCCCTAGTTGACCAAGGGGTTTGACCTCCCCTGGCTCAATGACAGGTGGGGCCGCCCTGCTAACTAACCTAGATTAGGATTAACTAAACCTAGCTAATTTAGCTTAGCTACTGACATGCGGGCCCCGCCTGGCTAACTAAGTTAGTTAGGGCTAATCCTATTTAGGTTAGTTAGGTTAGTCGCTGACCAGTGGGCCCAGCCCAGTTAGTTAGGGCTAACTAACTTAGTTAGTTGACTGGGTCACTGACCAGTGGGTCCCATTGGTCAGGTTTGACCTGGTCAACACCTTTGACCTGCTGACATCACCTCGACGTCATGCTGACGCAGTATATGCTTCTGGGATTTTAAATAAGTCAGAAATGATTTATTTATTTTCAGAAAATACCCAAAACTTCTAAAAATCATAGAAATTCAACCGTAACTCCAAATGAAATAAATTATATATGAAAAATGATCAAAAAATCCAATCTATCCATCTGTATCATTTTCATGCATGTTAGAACAACTTATGGCTGCTGTTTAGGCCAAATCATATAAATGGCATTTAAACCCTCACATATGGAGTTTGAATTGAACCTAGGGTTCAAACCAACTCCATTTAACATGTTCCTAGTTGCATTAGCTCAAAACACAGCATATTGACATGTCATGATCATGCATCATATTGTGCATTGCATTGATTGTGCTCTCCTTCTCTATTCCCGGTATTTGTCCCCTCTCGATAGATGTGCTTCCGATGATGAGTTCGATGACACCGATGAAGAACTATAATATCTTCAGATGTGCCAGGCAAGCAAAAACCCCTTGTTCATTCCGATACAATCCCACTCTCTCGCTCCTACTCTTTTTTACTGCATTAGGACAACAACGATTCAACTGTTACATGTTGCGGTAGTTGAATCCCTTTCCTCTGCATGACCTGTCATTGCCACAGTAAATAGATGAAACCCACTAGCATGAGTAGGAGTTGTTTGAGCCCTGATGTGCCTACTCATTCATGCTTGTTTGTCATGACTGCTACTTCCTAGAGTTGAGTCAGGTCTGGTTCATCGGGGATGAATTGGAGGTGTGTGAACATGTCCTACTGTGTGTGAGCTAAGTGTGTGAACACGATTTTGTAAAGGTAGCGGTGAGAGGCCATGTAGGAGTACATGGTGGGTTGTCTCACTGAAACCGTCCTCAGGAACTGAGTTCTGTGTTTGTGATCCATGAAACAGCTACTACCACACATTGGGCCCTGAAATATGACCCCGCTCGACTTATTGACCCCTCTTGTCCTCTGTACAGGAGTTGCAACTAGTTTCTGGTGCTTGTAGGTTATGTGTTGGCGGCCGTGCGTAGCGCTGACCCTAGGGGTGGGCTATGGTGCGGTAGATACACTGTGGCCGGGTATGCCGGGCGCCCGTTTGGCGTCTCGGGACCCTGTACACATCGTTTGGAGCCGTTGAGGACACCCCGGCTGGATTTCCTTGCGGATGGAACCCGAATACTCAATAAACCTGGACTAGAGACTTGTGCGGTTAGTCAAGTCGTGGTCTACACCCACGTCGGCTTTCGCTTGAAGTCTGCCAAGCACATGTCGTGTGCAGACGCTAAGTGGTGGAAACATGTGTGACAAAATACACCCCTGCAGGGTTATAAATGCTCTATTCGAATAGCCGCGTCCGCGGTGAAGGACTTCTGGGTTGCCTATAACAGTTCATAGACAAGTGGAAGTGGATACTCTAAACCTCGCAAGATAAGTGTGAGTGCTATGGATGGCCTTCTCGTAGGGAGACGGGAGCGGATCCATAGTGGTGTATTGATATGGTGAATATGTGGACTCGTGTGCGCCACCTCAAAAGAGTTGCTTGCAGTCGTAGTTCAGGATAGCCACCCAGTCAACGCTGGCTTGCTATAGTTAAACTCCACTACCCCCTTTGTTGATACCGATGCATATGTAGCTAGTTCTGATGTAAGTCTTGCTGGGTACATTTGTACTCACGTTTTCCTATTTTATATTTTGCAGAGAGACGTTAGTCTCGCTAGTAGTTCTGTGTGGACTTCGACGTTTAGGTTGTTACCTCAGCTAAGATCTTGTGCCCTCGGCAGGATCTAGTGGATAGTCAGGCTTCTCAGCCTTTTTCTTTTGTAGATGTCTGTACTCAGACATGTTAAGCTTACGCATGTGCTTGTTGCTTGTATGCTCTGTATGTTGGGTCATGAGATGCATGTTTGTAATATCTCGCTACTCGGAGCCTAATGAATAAATACTGGAGTTGTAGAGTTATGTTGTGATGCCATATTGTATTTACACATACCGAGCATATTGTGTGTATGATTGAAATGCTTGCTATGTGTGGTATTCGACAATCTAGTTGTCTATCCTTGGCAGCCTCTCTTACGGGGAAATGTAGTCTAGTGCCTCCTTGAGCCATAGTAGTCCGCTACAGCCCGGTTCACCGGAGTCCTGCTAGCCCAGCACTACTGCTCAGGACACTTGACTGGCCGGCATGTGTTTCACTTCGTTCTTGTGTCTGTCCCTTCGGGGAAATGTCACGCGGTGACATCTGGAGTCCTGCCTAGCCTGTTATAGCCCGGTTCACCGGAGTCCTGTTAGCCCAGTGCTACAGCCCGGATTCACACACTGCTGACCGACATGCTCGAGGTTGATCCATGTATGCCTGTCCCCATAGGTTAGTGCCGCTTTGGGTTCACGACTAGCCATGTCGACCCGGGTTCTCTGTCATATGGATGCTAGCGACACTATCATATACGTGAGCCAAAAGGTGCAAACGGTCCCAGGCCATGGTAAGGCGACACCCGTGGGAATACCGTGCCTGAGGCCGCCAAGTGATATGAGGTGTTACCGGCTAGATCGATGTGACTTGGAATCGGGGTCCTGACACGAGGCACGTATGACCCACTCCTTGGGGGAGGCGTGGGCACTCGACGACGATCATCGTGATCGAGTCGGTGATCATACTACTTGCGGTTTGTATACTGATCTCGCCGGTCTCCACGTCCCTCACGCCTCGGGGGCGATCTCGGGCTGTGAGCCGACTGGACTATGTCTGCAACCACGGATCTGCTATGAATCCTATTCCGTGACTGAGATACTGTTGTATTTTGCTCCCCTGCTGCTCGGAGCAAAGCCCGGATCTGCACCAAACCTTGACCAGCTTCTGACTGGGAAGGATGAATTGACTCCGCTATTCAGGCCGCAACTGCGATATTATGGATCGGAGTTCAGTATACCTGAGTCGGAGGCAGAAAAAGTTGACGTCGACTGGACTCCGGGATACGCTGCCGAGCACGCTCGTCGAGTGCGCGTTAGAGGTTCTCCAGTCGAGTGCGCTCAGCCAAGTTGGCTAGGCGCGCCTCTTCTAAGGCCTGGGCCTCGAGGGTTTCTCCAACGATAGGAGTGTGAAGCGCATCCATGTTCCGGCGGCGAAGTTCTTCCCTCCATTGCGAAGAGAGGGGTTCGGGGCGGTACTCTTCGTGAACACGCGACGGATCACCGCCCTCATCGCCTCCGTCTTCACGAGTGAAGCCAGGAGGACTGTGTGGTCTATTGACCATAAAAACTTCCGCCGTGGGGTCACTGCTGTTGCACTCGGAAGCAGTCTCTACGGAGCCAGTCGAACAGGCCGTAGAGAGTTTCGTCGGGCTCGATTGCCGCGACTTCGGGTGTGGCCGACTGGCGAGCCACTGCATGCCTCACCCATCGCTGAAGCCTCGATCGACCGGAACGCTTGCTCCGACAGGCTGTAGGGAGGGAGGTCAGCACAGGAGCCAACCCATACTGAGTCGACAGCTGCCGTAGGAGGACGCCATGGACGCACGCGCGAAAGTGTGCTGCCTCGCGGACGAGGAGCGCCTCGACGTCAAGTGGCACTTCTTGGAGCCAAGAGGAGTCGTTGGCGACGAATACGAGCGCACCGAGATGGATCTCGCGGCCCTCGGCCAAACCACCGCCCGAAACCATGTTGATGGGTATCGGAAAAATCGCAACTTCCCTAACAAGTCGCTAAGACACCCACCCCACGGTGGGCGCCAACTGTCGTGGTTCTAAGTCTGACAGTAGAATAGGGGAGTAGGGATGTAGAGGCAAGATCCTAGCTATGGAGGAGTTGTACATGCGAGGTTTACGAGTTCAGGCCCATCTCGAAGGAAGTAACAGCCCTATGTCTCAGAGGCCGGAGGCGGTCGACTGGATTATATGCGTGTGAGTTACAGGGGGTGCGAACCCTTTTGGCCGTGGAGGGGGTGGCTTATATAGGTTGCGCCAGGGCCCCAGCCAGCCCACGTCATAGAGGGTTTAAGGTACATTGAAGAGAGAACATTACTGGTAACGCCCGCACTAAAGTGCTATAAATGACAATTAAGCCTATAAGTAAATGCTCGACCGTTGCTCATGCAGAATGGCTTTAGCTCTTCTGTCCGTCGAGTGACTTCTGCAACGGTCGAGTGACATTGATTCTTCCGAGTGGAATGTCTCTGGTCGAGTGGATGATGGTAACCTTCGAATGATCCTGGCTTTAGGGTGATGTCCTAGGGGAGGAGGTGTAGGTCAGGTCTATGACCCTACACTAGGTGCACTCCTTCATTAGCTTATTCGTTGACTGAGCAGTTATATGTTGGAACAGTGCTGAGCCTTACAACTTTGTCAGGTGGCAAAAAACCTCCCACTCTTATAAAAACTGTTCTAGAGCAACTGTCAACGGTGCCGGCTCAAATCGAAGAAGCTAAATTATCACCCGCCCATGCTGGAGCGATTGTTGCTATGAGCCGAGCCAAAGCTTGGCAACTAGAGCTTGACTCGGAGGAAATGGCCACCGGATGCCCCGAGTTCAAAGATGATGGGTTAACCTTTGAAGAGGAAGACTTCAACAAATGCATCATAGAAATGCGCCCTTGGCATGCAAGCTCACAGAAGAGCTGGATCTGAACAAGTATCAGCCAGCTCACGATAAGAACAACAATAAGATTAAGCCGCCCACGCATGATGTGATGGATCTTGTTCCTCCAAGGCATAAGCACACCTTTGCCCCTGATGTTGATTATTCTGTTATGCTTGATGATGAAGCCACATTCGAAGATTTAACCAGCATCAACTAGACTTCGGCGAATCTCGAGATGGCCATCGACAAAGAGCCGGCATAGGGTATTCTGGGGGCTTCTAGTTCGAGGTAGCAAGATGAAAACCCGCCAGGCCAAAACCCGGACGGCGCTGACACTGGCTCGTTGGAGTAACTTATCTCCAAAAAACACTTGTTTGCAAACTGTTTGGACTCAACAGAGGCCATATAATAGATAGCTGAAAACAATTGCCTGCTCTGTCATGCCTTTGAGTATGTTATCTATAGTTTTGATCCGGCAACTTGTCTTTATTGCATGCTTGATTTGATCATATATATGAGCCCTGCAATGATTCTGTTCTTCATCTAAGGTCTTGTATATTCTGTAAAGACCTATCAATACGCGCACAGGCGACTTATATCAAAGAGTATGTAGTAGGTGAAAAAACCTCGAAGACCCATTATCTCATATATTAAAAATCATTCCAGTGGTTGTGTTGTAAAAAACATACTAGCAACTTAAAATCAAAAACCAGGGTGGGTGACAACCCAAATACTCAAACATGAGCAGCACAACCCAGAGCCTATATGACCCTGATATTCACAAATTGCACAAAAGCAAAGAAAACTTGAGATTAGAAAGAAATCTGAAAACCAAAACAGAAGCATACATGAATCTCAAATATTTGTTAAGCCATTTTTAAGACACGACTGAAAAAGTTGGCTCACAGGCCTCATGTTTGCTTTCAAGGCCGCATAACCATGTTACCCTATAAGCAGGCCTCCCATGACATAAATCCATCGTTTTATCCTTAACAAGTTCAGTGTCTGAAAGAATACGATGGGCCATTTAGCGTAATAGCACTAAACAGACATGTGGATTTATCCTAGCTCACTGTAAGCCGGCTCTCTCGTGACGCAAAACTACCGTTTTAACCTTCACAACTGCAGGGTCTTAAAAAAGATTGACATGTCAAGAGTTTAGTAGGTCACTTAGCGGAGTAGCGAGTTGCAAAAAGGCAGGTTTAACCCATAATGTGGCATTTCTTGCCGGTCAAGAGGGTATGAAAGCTAAACCCGGTGGGTTAGAAGCCCCAAAATGACATTATGATCAATTAACGTAGACTCAGATGCATAGAAATGAAACGACATAGTCCCTAAACTTATGGGATGTTGGATTTTGTTATATTGATCATAAAAAGATATATACATCAACAAAGGTATGTACAATGGTGAGAGTCGGCGGCTCATGTTTAGTAAGGCCGAAGATGAGCAATGTTCCATGGCCGGCTGGTCTCATCTTCTGACTTGCGTGAATCCTTGTGTTGTCGTACATCAATGAGGTAGTAAGATCTGTTGTTAAGATTTTTGATGACCACAAAAGGCCTTTCACAAGGAGGGGAATGCTTATGAATCCCTGTCTGGTCTTGAATCAAAAGGAGCACTAAGTTTCCCTCTTGAAAGGTCTGGCTTTGAACTCTACGGCTATGATAGCGACGTAGATCTTGCTGATATATCACCAAACGAGCCGCCGCAAGGTCGCTATCTTCATCCAAAACATAAAGTGCATTCTAACGTGTCGTTTCATTATCAGCTTCAACATAAGCCGCCACTCTAGGCGAGTGATGAAGGATATAACTTGGGAGAAATGCCTCTGCACCATAAACCACGAAGAAAGGCATATAGCATGTTTACCTATTCGGGGTACTATTGATACTGCAAAGTACTGAAGGTAGCTTCTCAACCCAACAACCCGACGATCGCTATAAAGGAACCATAAGCCGGGGCTTGATACCTCTCAAATTTCTTGATTAGCTCGTTCTTCCTGACCATTGGCCTGCGGATGAGGCACCGTCAAGTCGAATATGCTCTCTTTGACAAAACTCCTTCATGACACCTTCAGAGAAATTAGTGCCATTATCAGTGATGATACTATGAGGGTATTCAAAATGGAAAATCAGATTTTTAACAAACTGAACAGTTGTGGTCACCTAACAATTGCTAACTGGCTCTGCCTCAATCCACTTAGTAAACATGTCAACCGCCACCAAAAGGTGGGTCTTCTTATCTTTAGACCTCTTGAACGGCCCAACCATATCAATCCCCTACACTGCAAACGGCCAAGTTATGGGGATCATCCATAATTCTTGAGCCGGCACATGAGCCTATCTTGCAAATTTCTGACAGCCGTCACACTTGTTAACAATGTCCTCCGCATCAGCATGAGCCTTGAACCAATAAAACCCATGTCAAAAAGCTTTAGCTACCATAGATTTTGAGCCGACATGATGACCACAATCGCCATCATGAATTTCTCGTCAGATTTCACGCCCCTCCTCAGGAGAAACACAATGTTGGAACACGCCTGTCACACTGCAGCGGTGTAACCAGCTGTTGATGATAGTCATAGACTTAGAACTCCTGGTTATTTGCCTTGCCAAAGTTTCATCCTTGGGTAACTCGCCCCGGGTATTATAAACCAGATAAAGGAAAAGTCCAATCTGGAATAGTATGAAGAGCCGCCACCAATTGCGCCTCCGGGTCAGGGGCAGCAAGGTCTTCTTCAGATGGTAACTTGGCGGAAGGATTGTGTAATACATTGAGGAACAGATTGGGAGGCACCAGCTTATGCTAAGATCCATGCCGGGATAATGCATCATCCGCCTCGTTATTCCATTGATCAAGGCGATCCACCTGATAACCCTTAAAGTGACCAGCATTATTATTAACCACCGGCGATAAGCCACCATGAGCAGGTCTTTGGAGTCCCACTTGCCTGATACTTGCTGAGCCACAAGGTCTGAGTCGCCCAGGCACCTGACCCGACTTAAATCATCTCTTTACCCATAAGAAGGCCAGGGAGTAAGGCTTCATACTCTGCTGCATTGTTAGTATAAGGACACATAAGCCTTAAAACATAAAAAAAATTGTCACCTCATGGGGAAGTCAAAATAACTCCAGCCTCGAGCCCTCTAATTGCATGGACCCATCAAAGTGGATTCTCCAATACGTATTGTCAGTCTTCTCCTCAGGTGTCTGCAACTTCGTCCCATCATTTATGAAATCCACCAAAGCCTGAGATTTGATGGCTGTCCTTGGCACTGATAACCCACAAGTATAGGGGATCACAATAGTTTTCAAGGGTAGAGTATTCAACCCAAATTTGTTGATTTGACACAAGGGGAGCCAAAGAATATTTGCAAGTATTAGCAGCTGAGTTGTCAATTCAACCACACCTAGAGACTAATTATCTGCAGCAATATGACTCAGTAGCAAAGTAATATGATAGTTATGATAGTAGTAGCAACAACAATAGTAATAGTAAAAGTGATAGCAATGATTTTGTAGCAAGTGTAACAACAGTGATAACAATAGTAACTTAGCAAGAACAATCTAAGGGAAATTCGTAGGCATTGGATCGGTGAATTCGTTGGATGTTATTCATCATATAACAGTCATAACCTAGGGTGTGACGGCACTAGCTCCAGTTCATAAATATAATGTAGGCATGTATTCTTTAAATAGTCATATGTGGTTATGGAAATAACTTGCACGACATGTTTTGTCCTACCCTCCCGTGGCAGCGGGGTCCTATTGGAAACTAAGGGATATTAAGGCCTCCTTTTAATAGAGAACCGGAACAAAGCATTAACACATAGTGAATACATGAACTCCTCAAATTACGGTCATCACCAGCAAGTATCTCGACTTCTGTCTCTCCGGGATTTACGGATCATAACACGTAATAGGTGACTATAACTTGCAAGATTAGATCAAGAACATCTATATAATGGTGATAACATAAACGGTTCAGACCTAAAATCGTGGCACCCGGGCCCAAGGTGACAAGCATTAATCATTGTGATACGTCTCCGTCGTATCTACTTTTCCAAACACTTTTGTCCTTGTTTTGGACTCTAACTTGCATGATTTGAATGGAACTAATCCGGACTGACGCTGTTTTGAGCAAAATTTCTATGGTGTTATTTATCTGCAGAACAAAAGTTCTCGAAATGACCTAAAACTTCACGGAACATCTATTCGGAAATAATAAAAAATCCTTGCAAAAGATGAAGACCAAGGGGCTCACCACCTATCCACGAGGGTGGGGGGCGCACCTGCCCCCCTAGGGCGCACCCCCCTACCTCGTGGGCCCCCTGGAGCTCCTCCGACCTCAACTCCAACTCTATATATTTGCTTTCGGGGAGACAAAAATTAGAGAGAAGAATTCATCGCGTTTTACGATACGGAGCCGCCGCCAAGCCCTAAAACCTCTCGAGAGGGCTGATCTCGAGTCCATTCGGGGCTCCGGAGAGGGGAATCCGTTGCCATCATCATCATCAACCATCCTCCCTCACCAATTTCATGATGCTCACCGCCGTACGTGAGTAATTCCATCGTAGGCTTGCTGGACGGTGATGGGTTGGATGAGATCTATCATGTAATCGGGTTAGATTTGTTAGGGTTTGATCTCTAGTATCCACTATGTTATGAGATTGATGTTTCTATGACTTTGCTATGCTTAATGCTTGTCACTAGGGCCCGAGTGCCATGATTTCAGATCTGAACCTGTTAAGTTTTCATCAATATATGAGAGTTCTTGATCCTATCTTGCAAGTCTATAGTCACCTATTATGTGTTATGATCCGTTAACCCCGAAGTGACAATAATCGGGATACTTACCGGTGATGACTGTAGTTTGAGGAGTTCATGTATTCACTATGTGTTAATGCTTTGGTGCGGTACTCTATTAAAAGGAGGCCTTAATATCCCTTAGTTTCCATTAGGACCCCGCTGCCACGGGAGGGTAGGACAAAAGATGTCATGCAAGTTCTTTTCCATAAGCATGTATGACTATATTCAGAATACATGCCTACATTACATTGAAGAACTGGAGCTAGTTTTGTATCACCCTATGTTATGATTGTTACATGATGAACCACATCCGGCATAATTCTCCATCACCGATCCATTGCCTATGAGCGTTCCATATATTGTTCTTCGCTTATTTACTTTTCCGTTGCTACTGTTACAATCACTACAAAATACCCAAAACATTACTTTTGCTACCGTTACCGCTACTATCATATTACTTTGCTACTAAATACTTTGCTACTATCAATTGACAACTCAGTTGCTAATACTTGAGAATATTCTTTGGCTCCCCTTGTGTTGAATCAATAAATTTGGGTTGAATACTCTACCCTCGAAAATTGTTGCGATCCCCTATACTTGTGGGTTATCACATGTCAAAGTCATAGCAACATCAATGTCAGAACATAATGGATGCTAGGGATCAAGCCCTAACAAAACTAACTCGATTATATAATGAATCTCATCCAACTCCTAACCGCCCAGCGACCCTACGAAGGAAGTACACACTCCCGGTGGGGAGCTTCATGGAATTGGCGATGGAAAAGGGTTGGTGATGACGAAGATCGAAGATCCCCCTATCTGGAGCCCCAAATGGACTCCAGATCTGGCCTCCCGGTGAAGAATAAGAGGTGGCGGCAACTCCATCTCGTGAAACGCGATAATTCTTTCTCCCTGATTTTTTCTCCGAAAGTGTGATTTTATTGTATCAGGGTTGATGTCTGCGGGGCCACCAGGTGGCGACAACCCACCTTGGTGCGCTAGGATGGGGCGCCCTGGTGGGTTGTGCCCACCCATCTAGCGGTTCTTAGCTCTAGAATTTCTCTATTTTTGTATAAAAATCATCGCCATGTTTTGTTCCAATCTGAGAACTTTTATTTCTGCCCAAAACAACACCATGTTAGTTCTGCTGAAAACAGCGTCAGTCCGGGTTAGTTTAATTCCAATCATACAAATTAGAGTCCAAAACAAGAGGAAACACGTTATGAAAAGTAGATACGATGGAGACATATCAACTCCCCCAAGCTTAAACCTTTCCTTATCCACAAGCAATTCAGTTGATAAACTCAAAGTGAAAAAAAAATTATAAACTATTTTTTCTTGTTTACATAAATAAGCTTAAGTAGCACCAAGGTTTTCACCAACGATTATAACTAACCATGTCGACAGTAACTCTTAAAAATTATATTAACTCATATCAATGGCATAATCAACTAGCGAGCAATAATAAGATATCTCAAATAACAACACATTGTCAAAAGAACCATGATATAACATGACAATAGTGGTATCTCTCTAGCCCTTTCTGAAACCGAAAAACATAAATGTAGAGCACCTCCAAAGTTCAAGCAGTGACTAAACATTGTAATTCATGGTAGAAAATATGCAGTCATGATAAATCCAACATTAGCTAAACACAATGCATGAGGATTAGAATAGTGCTCTCAGGATCTGGCCCTTATTTGAGAAGGTGATGACACGACATAAAAATAAATAGATAGTCCCTTCACAAAGGGAGCAGTGATTTACAGTGGTGCCAGAGCTCAGGTTTTTAAAATAGACATAAATGAAATTTGGAGAAATGCACCCTTCTCGTTTACTTCGTGACCATTAGTTATCGATATCTTCCATGCCAAACACATTAGTGGAGCTTCCCAAGTGATAAAAGTAAAGGTTTAATCCCCCTACACCAACAAACACACTCCAGAGTTGATCCTAATCCACGAGTACCATCCATACCAACAACAATCCTAGGGGAGTTTTGTTTAATTATAAAAAAATTGAATTCGGGGCTAGGTATCCCTATCACCGCCCCTCTCGTGCAAGGACTGGTGAATAAACACTCATCATGAGAATAACCCACTTAGCATGGAAGATATTGACTACCTCCTATCATTTTATGAACAATCCAGGCACACAAAAATGATGTTTATTTGTAGCTTTTAGAGATGGCACATGAAAATTTACTTTGAACCATAGGATAATACCGCATTTAGGTTGATATGGTGGACTCATCTAGAATAACTTGGGTTTCAGGATTTTTGATGCACAAACAGTATTCCCGCTCAGTACAGGCGAAGGCTAGCAAATAGGTTGAGAAGCGGCCATCTAGAGAGCGAAAATGATCATGAACATGCATTATGCATAAGTGACATTGGATACTGGCATGAATAGGATATGAACACCATGAACATAAATATCATAGATGCTATGTTGGTTTTGATTCAACTATATGCATGAACATGTGCCAAGTCAAGCCACTCGAACATTCAGAGGAGGATACCATATCATCATACCACATTAGTGACATCACAATCATTTTAACTCAATGTTGAAATCAAAGATAAATCATTATCCACTCCTAGCTAGTTAAGCATGGCATGAGGAACTATAATCTCTAATGGTCACTGCAAACATGTTTAATAATAATAGACTGAATCGTGGATGCTAGGTTACACATATTTACAAAAACAAAACAAGTTGAGTTCATACTAGTTTATCTCTGCCACGGCGAGTTCATCAAATATCATCATTACTGCCTTTCACTTGCACGACCGAATGATATGAAAATGATAATACTGCTGGAGTGTCGTGGACTAAGCTGGAATCTGTAAAAAAATTATTCAAAAGGAGAAGACAAGGTAATATGGGATCTTTGTCAGATCAACAATAATGCATATGAGAGCCACCCAACATTTTCATCATGGTCTTCTCCTCAGTATGACTCAATAAACGGAAAATAGATTGAGAGAAACACACTGATTTTTTTTCGAAATTTTGGTTTTTCTGGAAGAAAGAAAACAAAAAGGCAAATCAAAAACGAGAAAAAAATTTACATGGTGGAGCTCCCAACAAGCAAAAGAAGAAAAAGGAAATCTTTTTGGGTTTTCTTTTTGATACTACAACTAACTAAGCTAGAAAGAAAAATAAAAAAGGAGCATGAAATATTTTTGTATTTTCTCAAAGTTTTTCAAACACACAAGAAGAAAGCGGGAAATAAATTTAGCATGGATAATACAATGAAAAAGTGTGGACACCGACAACTGGAATGAGATGTGTGAACAGTGAATGTAATGTCGGTGGGAATATGTACTCCCCCAAGCTTAGGCTTTTGTCCTAGCTTGGTAATCACCATCAGTAGGCTGCGTAGTTGTCGGAGTGATAGCTCACGGAGGCTCTAGGTGCAGCCATCTTAGCCCGCCGAGCAGTGACAACCTCCGCATTATGCGCTCGGGCCTCGCTCTTAAGAACATAATATCTTCCCTTGCTATGAACATCAAAGAGAGCAGCTGTAGGAAAAAAGGTGTCCACAACGGACTTTTTATTAAAAACCAGGTTATATCTATAATTATTGGCTTCACCACTAAGGAACGTATGGCGTTTTATGGTGTGAAAGTCTAAGTACCACGTGGGTAGGATAGGGTCATAAGGTCAAGGTGAGACACCTAGTTCCCTAGCCAAACGAGTGGCATAAATTCCATCATAAAAATATCCACTACCAGCAAGGATATAACATTTGTTATCGGTGAGAGTGGTGCTTATGAGGCTCAAGTCAGGAGCAAAAACTATACTATTGTCTTTCTTGCCTATGATGAATTTTCCATTAAATAGTGAAAAGTACTGAAATGAGGGAAAATGAATGCTCTTTATTCGACCTTGTGTCACTCCTCTAGTCTAACCATAGGAAAGGATAGTCAAGAATATCTCATACTCAGATCTTGGTGGTTCGTCCAATGAACCCCAAAATGGAATTTTGCAGTAGTTAGAAAATGTCTCTAAGGGTAAAGTAAATGGATTGTCATACAATTTAAATGACACTCTAAACTCACGAGGATGGAATATAAATTCTTTAGTAAATGACTCTGTGAGGCTGAGCTGTTGGTTGCACTTATCTTTAATGTAGGGACCGAGCTCGGCATTGTGAACATATTTCTCAAGCTCTTCCTTAATACCTACACTCACCATAAAATCGTTGCATGGCCATAAACATGATTTGGTGGCGGCATCTCGTATAGAATTTTCACTTGGTTCAACATAAGACCGACGAACGACGCTGCTACTAGAAGATGCCTCCGAGGACCTCCTCCTCGAGGAACTCCTTCCAAAGAGGTTCATCATATTCGCGTACAATTTTCCAAAGTGGTTCACGAAGTTGAGCAGCTTGTCAAGAAACAGAGGGCAGAATATGAAAAGTGTGATAAGGAAAAAGGTCCGAATGCCGCTGGCGGAAAGTGCCAAGGTGGTAAAGCAAATCGCCCCGGCAAGCCCTATCAGAACCAGGGAAAACCCGCCAGGGGTCAAGAGAAGGAAGTTTGTGATGATGGGAGTGATGAAGGGAATGAAGAATAAACAAGTGAGTAGGAATTTTAGAAGGCCACTGACGCCATATGCGTTGATGGGGGTGCATCTTTGCACACCTCCCACCGCCAGCTCAAGCGATGGGCACGAGAGATCATTGTTGTGTAGCCAGCACCAGAGGCCCGGAAAGCACTGAAATGGTTCCGCACGCCAATCATCTTTGATGAGGAGGATCACCCTAACCGCACCACCGCGGTAGGATGCTTGCCTTTGTTGGTCTCCCAAACAATTCGCAACCTCAAGGTCACAAAGATGTTAGTGGATGGCGGGGCCGGTTTGAATCTGATTTCCCCAACAGTAATCAACAAGCATCAGATTGGAGAGGAAGAGCTAGAGGTCACTGGCATGTTTCAAGGAGTTAACCCTGACAGGAGCCATCCTAAAGGGAAGATTACGTTGCCGGTGACATTTGGAGGAGAACTAAACTACCAGACAGAGCAGGTTGTGTTTGACGTGGTTGATCTCCCCCTGCCATACAATGGGATTCTAGGACGCCCGGCCCTAGCCAAGTTCATGGCAGCATCCCACTATGCTTATAACACTCTGAAGATGCCTGAGCCACTGGGAGTCATCACTATCCCATCAGATGATAAGGATGCAATTATTTGCGTGGACAAGATGTATCTGGATGCAATTGTAGCAGAGGCTGTGGTAGAAACGGTTCCCGCCAAGGAAGGTAGAGGAAAGGAAAGGGATTGTAGGACCTCCGGCAAGGAGTCTGGGAAGAGTGCCCCCTCCAAGTGCACGGCACCCGTTGACGACATGCCGGAGCGTTCCAACAGCAAGAGATCCAAGGTTGTTGCACCCCAAGTGAAGAAGGTCCTAGCAGGGCTAGTTGCCGTTGATGGTACTTTCACCATCAGCGCCACCCTTGATGACGAATAGGAAAGCGCGTTTGTTGCCTTCCTACGGGTGAATATCGATGAGTTTGACTGGCAACCATCTAATATCCCTGGTGTTCACAGGGAGGTAATCGAGCACCACGTTGATGTCTGCCCACACGGCAGACTTGTCAAGCAAAAAGTAAATAGATAACGGTAGAGTCGGAAAGGGTTCAAAGCAGCAGTGAGCACGACAACGAGAAAAACACCCGGGACGCGGCAAGGAAGAAGGTGGTGCAACGCCCAGTGTAATTCATCAGATCTTTGTTGCAGGGGGGCTAGATTGAGGTACTCTGCATGCAAAAGTTGATTTTTGGTCTCATTATGGCCTCAAGGAAACTGCGCCACTACTTCCAAGCCCACGAGATCACAGTGGTTACTCGTTTTCTGATGCAAAGGATACTTCGAAACCTTGAGGCTACCGACAGAATAGTGGAGTGGGCATTGGAGTTATCCAGCTTTTGTTTGAAGTTTGAGAGCACATCAACCATTAAGGGCAGGGCGCCGACAGAGTTTATTGCAGAATGGACGCCAACCCCTGATGAGGAAGTGACAAAGGCAGCTATCCCTGGCAAGGAATTACCCCAAGAATGGATTATGTATTTTGATGGTGCTTTTTCCCCACAAGGTGCAGGGTCTGGCGTGCTTCTTGTTGCCCCCTCCGGGGAGCACTTGAAGTACATCATCCAAATGCACTTTGCCTGGGAAGAAGCCACCAACAATACAGCTTAGTATGAAAGGCTCCTTACTGGGCTCAAAATTGTAGCAGAATTGGGAATCAAGAAGTTGATCATACGAAGAGATTCGCAGCTTGTGGTGAGACAAGTCAACAAGGATTATCAAAGCCCATTGATGGAAGCATACATCGAGGGAGTGACGAGATTGGGGGAGCACTCTGATGGGTTGCAAACAGAGCACGTGCCCCTGCGGAAAAAAGCATAGCTGATCACCTGTCAAAGTGTGTTGCGTAGAAGCTTCCTATGGAATCAAGTACTTTTGTTCTCCGTCTCTATCAACCCTCTGTATCATCAACCACAATGGCCCGAAAAAGGAGAAAGTTGGACTATGGTAAGCCTCTCTCGATTGAGTCGTCGGCACCCGGTAGAGACCCTGTCGGAAACAACTCCTCACAGCCTGCCGGACCACCCACTCCAGCTAGGCCAATTGACCACGCGAACGAGGTTGGTGCTCCCACAGCAGAGGAGGTGCCGCTAGTCCTCGTTGCCGAGCTCCAGGCTTCGACTTGGGCAAGGCACATCGTCCACTTCCTCCAAACCAGAGAGCTTCACGGAAACCAAGATGAACCTGATAAAGTAGCCCAGAGGGCCAGTATGTATCAGTTTGTCCATGACACTCTATACTGAAGGAGGCCCAACGGTGTGAAATTGAAGTGTGTCTACCAAGAAGATGGAAAGGAACTGTTGGATGAGATTCACAAAGGAATGTGCGGCTCACACATTGGATCAAGGGCATTAGTTGGGAAAGTATTCCGGCATGGATTCTATTGGCCCACAGCCCTCCAAGATGCGGTCGAGCTTGTCACGACATCTGAAGCCTGCCAATTCTATTCCAAGAGAACACACCTTCCTACCCAAGCCCTTCAGAAAATCCCTTTATCATGGCCATTTTCGGTCTAAGGGCTCGATATCCTCGGCCCCTTCGCCCGAGCAATCGGGGGATTTGAATTCTTGTTCGTCGCTATCGACAAGTTTACAAAGTGGCGGAAGTGACTACCATGAGAAAGGTGACTGCTCAGTCAGCTATCATGTTCTTGAAAGAATTAGTGTGTCATTTTGGAGTTTCGGCAAAGATCATCACCCAATTCACGAGCCACGCCTTCATGCAATATGTTCGTACCCTTGATTGCAAGGTCTCGTTTGCCTCTATAGCACACCCCCGGAGCAATGGACAAGCTGAGAGGGCGAACGCTGAAGTGTTGCATGGACTCAAGAAAAGAACCTTCGATACGCTGCAGAAGCACGGCAAGCGGTGGATCGAGGAGCTGCCGATAGTTCTCTGGTCCCTCAGAACGACACCTAATCGAGTTACCGGGCAGACTCCCTTCTCCTTGGTCTACAGGGAAGAAGTAGTTATCCCCATGAAACTCATTTACGGGTCTCCTCGAGTGCTTGCCAATGATGAAGTAGTGCTAGATCAGCATCGGGTTGATGACGCTGTGCTACTCGAGGAGAACCGTCTTCAAGCTGCGACGCGTGCTGCACGCTACCAGCAAGTCCCGCGTCACTATCAAAGCCGCAGGGTTCATGCCCGGTGTTTTATAGAAGGTGACCTTGTCCTTAGGCGCGTTCAGTCCACCAAGGGTACTAATAAGCTGTCACCGAAGAGGGAAGGCCCATACCGGGTGGTACAAGTCACGAGACCCAATGTAGTCCGTCTGGAGACCAGAGATGGCACTCAGTTGCAAAACTCATGGAATATTGAGCTTCTCTGCAAGTACTACCCATAAGGTGCGAGGCTGCCGGGCACTGCCCAGCAGCCACCCTTTTGTACAGGCCTTGCCTTAGCTGCATGTAACCGCTTGTACAAAACCGGGGTGATGACCTTGTGCAAGAGAAAATAAAGAAACGTTGTAGAGGGGGCCACCAACTAAGATTGCATGCATGCATGAGCACACCAAGATCACTGCATAAGCATCTCATGAGCATTTGCATATGCATATAGATAGGATTGCGTCTTGCATTCATTCTCATCTCTATGAAGTTTTAGGTTTCTACCGTCAACTTGGCTTCAACAAAGGGCAAGAAGATTGCATGGCAGAGTGATCCCCGACAAAACCAAACAGATAAGTTTTATCTCTAGTCCATTAGTATTCTGTAAGGCTATAACTTTGCATGAGAAAACCTCGCCCCTCTTTTGAAACCTAGGTGCTCCCATCCATGACTCGAACGTTGCTTCGGTCAGGATGGTCGCAGCAGCCTGTGGTAAAGAAGGGAGCTGGCGGGGGGCTGTCCACTCTGTCTGTTCCCCGGCAGATGTAGCTCTCCGCCAGACTAAGAGGCTGTCGGCAGGATATCTTGCGAGGGAAAACTCGTTTATTTACATTAAAGAGGTATTCCACCTCTGCATGAACATACACATGCACGGTTCCCGGTAGAGTTTATCTTCTTCATTCATATGCTGATACAAGTACAAGCATTACAGAACACGAAGATGGACTTAAGAGATTACATTATTTGAATTAAAATTTGGTGATTGCCTACAGATTTAAGACTGAAAAAAGATAACTGCTCCATAATGCCCTTTCTTGTCCCTCTCCTCCTAGGCATAGTTGTCGAAGGCAAGGAGGGCAAAAGGAGTGCCAGAGCTGGAGTCCAGCCTGTTACCGTCGGGCTCCAGGAGAGGTAGCACGGTGGGAAGGGAGCGCGAGGGAACGCCCCGACGGAGAGCATGGCGGAAGGTGCGCCCGTCAACCACCATCACCAGGGCCAGTAGGACACGGCAGGGCTAACAAAGCTGCATCCCAATTGGAAGTCTGCCGGGATCCAGCTGGAAGACTGCTGGAGGAGCCCGCCAGTGCCATCTATACCTCTGCATCCAACCCCCTGGCAAATCGCGTTGCCGGGGATGAGACGCAGATGCAGATGATGGTGCTGCCGCCTGATGAAGATGATGGGGGTGACGATCAACTGGAGTAAGAGTCATCGCTCCCCCACCCACTGCCGTTTTCATCGCCGTCACTGTCCTCCTCGTCGCATTTTCTTGAGGAGGAGCTTTCGTTGTCGGTCGAGCTCTCCATGCAGCACCCTAAGCAGCCTGCCGAGCGCCTGAAGATCTTGATGGAGAGCAAGCCACTCTCCATTAATCTGAAATGTACAACGTGGCCCTCCGAGAAGCTGTGGGAAAGAGCGAAGGTCTTCCAGCCATGGTGAAGATACATTACATGAGGGGCGGGGAAATAGCTATATCTCCCATGTGTCGAGGCACGACTTAAAGGCATAACCGCATTGTGGTTTTGTCGCAAGAAGGGTCGTCTTCACACAATCCCATGTGATGAACAAGAAAGGGATAAATAGAGTTGGCTTAAAATCACCACGTCACACAATCATCAAATAAATCATACATCATTCAGAGTACACACATAGTCCATCTACGGATAAACCCAAAAGAAAAGAATATAAACCCAACTTCTAGATCCCCGATCATCCCAACTAGGCTCCACTACTTATCATCAGGAAAAGACATGTAGTAACGGCCAAGGTCCTCGTCGAACTCCCACATGAGTTTGGTAGCATCACCTGCATCGGTATCATCAGCACCTGCAACTGTTTTGGTAGTATATGTGAGTCACGAGGACTCAGCAATCTCAAAACCCACGAGATCAAGACTTTTTAAGCTTATGGATAGGATAAGGTAATGAGGTGGAGTAGCAGCAAGCACTAAGCATATATGGTGGCTAACATACGCATACAAGAGTAAGATGAGAAGCTATCCAACGGTCGTAAAGCTAGAGGTGATCAAGAAGTGATCCTGAACTACTTACGTTCAAAGATAACCCAAGCCGCGTTCACTTCCCAAACAACACCGAAAAGAGACCGTCATGGCTACACATGCGGTTGATGCATTTTAATTAAGTCAATGTCAAGTTCTCTACAACCGGATAGTAACAAATTCCCATCTGCCAATAACCGGGGGCACGGCTCTCGAAAGTTTAAACCCTGCAGGGATGTCCCAACTTAGCCCATGACAAGCTCATGATCCGCGGAGACAATCCTCCATCGCGAGACTCTCCGATCAGACTCGGAATCCCGGTGCACAAGATATTTCAACAATGGTAAAACTAGTCCAGCAAGACCTCCCTACGTGCTGACACCATGATAGTAGCCGCGCGTTTCTCGTCTGAGGCCACGAGCGGATTGTCCAAACATCCGGTAGGCCAATCTAGAGTTGTCCCTGGTGACCACCAGCGGTTGACAGGTTTGGACCAACACTCATGACAAGTACTGGACCGAGGGGGGTTAGGTAAGTCCACAGGGTCCGCAAAGTCCCTATGCAGTTTTAGTTGTAACAGGGCAAATGGTAAAACCAAGGTTGGGCCTTGCCGAACGAGTTTTATTCAAAGCGAACTATCAGGAGGGGCCCATAAATCCTCACTGTGTTAGGTATGCAAAATCAAGGAATAGACACCGATATGATGGAATCTAGGGCGGCAAGAGTGGAACAAAACACCGAGCAAAAGGACAAGCCTTCCACCCTTTGCTAAGTATATAGATGCATTAATTAAATATGATATATTGTGATATCCCAACATATCCATGTTCCAACATGGAACAACCTGCAAGGCACCTGCAACTGGCAACACTATAAGAGGGTCTGAGCAAAAGCGGTATCTTAGCCAAACAACGGTTTGCTAGGAAGGTGGTTTAGAGGCTTGACTTGGCTATATAGGAGGCATGATAAAAAAAAGTGGCAGGTAACACGACATAGCTATAGAACAAACAACTAGCACGCAAAGATAGAAGTGATATCGGGGGTAATGATCATCTTTCCTACAAAGTTCTCAAAGTTGTCGAAAGCTTGCTCCTCGTTAGCGTACTCAACAGGTTCCTCGTTCACGAACTCGTCTCCCGGCTCTACCCAAAGCAAGAACAGATGCAACGGAACAACAATCAATCACGGTGCAATGCACAAGCAACATGATGGAAGACATGTCATGTAATGGAAGGTATGATGTGCAATGCATATGGGTACTCTGGAAGGGAAAATATGATCAAGGCATCAACTTGGCAAACCAAGTATGCCGCTAGGAAGATGCGTTGATCTCGTCCGAAATCGATATAAGAATCACCGGAAACAGATGCATGGTTTGCAAATGACAAGCAAAACAAGAATGATGCAAATGTGCGGTTAACAGCATCATAGTACTTAAGAAGCAACAAGAAACTATGCTACAAACTCCAACATTGCAAGAAAGCACATAGTTGTGCAGTACACATGAAGCTGTACAAATCATGAACACTGAGCTTTGCTAGAACTCACTAGAACAAGCTCAAAATAGCATGGAAAAGATGCAAATGATATCAGCTTCACAGACTTAGAGAAAATACTAAACATGTCAAAAACAACATCATATAGCAATGTTTAGAGCTAGCAAACAAAATGCTACAGGAACATATCATGGCAAACAAAGGCATCACATGCTAGTACTAAAGACAAAGAACAAAACTTCCTTATTGAACTTTATCCAAAGTGCATGGAAAATATTGTAGCACCCATGCAAACATGACAAGTTATATGATGAGTTTCAGACTTAGAAGAAAACATGACCTAGAAGAAATAGATTCATGATAGCAACTTTGCAAACTCATGCTAAGTGTCCGAAATCAGCAATATCACATGGCCTACTTTGCATGCTTGTGCTAGTCACCACATAGCTCACAAAAATACAAGGCTGGCACCGCTGTAAAGATGGCATGAAGGAGCTCATAAAACATGTAGACATCATGCTCATAGGATGCACGCACAAAATGCAACGAAAATGACAAATCAGCAAGTTATGATAAATTCCAGCAGACAACATCATCTAGAACTTTTGCAACAAGGATTAGGGCATCACTATGGATAGTAACATGCATGAAAATGACACTAACATGAAGAGCATCACGATGCGAACATTTTGATATATCATGCACACAAAATGGAGCAACAGTCATGGAGATATGACATGTCAAATGGGTGCACAAAATGTTAGGGATTTCGGGGACTTGGAAAGAATTCAACCTTGGGTGAACAAGGCGAACAAAATCCTGAGGGGACGGACGTGTCTGGTGGTGAGGTGGTGAACATCGGAGACATGCTTCCCCGACGACGGCGTGGATGACGAGGAGGTCTTGGAGGAGCACCGTCGGGGTCGGGGCGGCAAGCTCCGGCCGGATCCGGCGCGGCGGCGAAGGACGGAGGCGGAGTGGTCGGGTGCGGAGGCAGACAACGAGCGGCTCCGGTGGGTGGCGGGGTCGTCGCGGAGTTTGACGACGGAGTGAGCGGCGAGCTCCGGCGGGAGGAGCGGCGCAGTCGGGTGGGAAGAAGGGCGGCAACGCATGGGAGCTCAGCGCCTGGTTCAGCTCGGGGCGGGTCGGATCTTGGCCCGGGCGGGCTGCGGCAGTGGTGGTCAATGGGGGGACGCGTGGCGCCCTACCATTGGCCCGGGACGGCGGCTGCGGCGACAGAGGCTGATTTTCCGGTGACAAGTGGCGGCGTGAGGGTGGCTGGGCACAGATTTTGAGCGGAGAGGTGGAAGAAGGGCTAAGGTTTCCAGATTTGGGTGGGAAGGACATTTTTATAGCAAGAGGGAGCTAGGAGAGGAGTTTTTCAAAGCCGTTTTCGCCCACACGATCGTGGTCCAACGATGGAGAGAATGGAGGGGGTTTAGATGGGTTTGTGGGCTGTTTTGGAGGGGTGTTGGGCTATGAAAAGGGAGAGAGAGAGGCTTTTGTGGTTACCCGGTTAACCATTGGGGCATCAAACGACCTCCAAATGGAACAAAATTTGATAGGCAGCCTACCGGTGATGTACTGAGGCCACTCGACAAATCTCGACCCATTCCGAGAATGTTTTTATCCCGCTCACGAAATGAGATTTGAGGGGTGCAACGGGTGCATGTGGGAGTGTCGAATTCCAAAACTGACAACGAGGAAAATGTCCGGATGCATGAGACGAAGATGAATGCAAAATGAGATGCACATGATGACCTGAGATGAAATGCATGACATGAATAAAAAGCAAAATAAAGACAAAAACCCAAACATAGAGGGAATATCATATCATATAGCCAAAATGGAAAGAGTTGGACTTACAATTATGGAAAGTTACTTCTGGGGCGTTACAACTCTCCACCACTACAAGAGGATCTCGACCCGAGATCTAGGATTGAAAGAACTCCAGATATTCGGAACAGAGGTGATCCTCGCACTCCCAAGTGGCTTCTCAGTCGGAATGGTGTGATCACTAAACTTTTAGGAATTTGATTGACTTGCTGCAAGTTTTTCGCTCGGTTTCTTCAATAAGAGCAACGAGATGCTGATGATAAGAAAAATCTTCTTGGAGGTCAATCTCTTCGAAGTTGATAGTGCGCTCGGGGGTCTTGAAGCACTTGCAAAGTTGTGACACATGAAACACATCATGCACATTTGCGAAGTTGGACGGAAGCTCGAGTTGATAGGCGAGGTCGCCTCTTTTGCCAATGATCTTGAAAGGACCCACGTATCTCTGGGCAAGCTTCCCTTTGATACCGAAGCGTCGAGTGGCTTTCATTGGAGAGACACGGAGGTAGACATGGTCTCCGATCTTGAAAGCCTAGTCATGGTGCTTGCTATCATAGTAAATTTTTAGGCGTGACTGCGTGGCTTTGAGATTTTCACAGATGACTTTACACATTTCTTCAGCTTTTGGGATCAAGTCATTGCCAAGAAGTTGGTGTTCACCAGTCTTGGACCATTTGAGAGGAGTATGACACTTTCTGCCATATAGAATTTCGAATGGGGCTTGCCCGAACATGCTTGGAAGCTATTGTTGTAGGAGAACTCGGCATATGGAAGACAATCTTCCCACTTCATACCGAAAGAGATGACACAAGCCCTGAGCATGTCTTCGAGGATTTGATTAACTCACTCGACTTGGCCACTTGTTTGAGGGTGAAAGGCCGTGCTGAAGCGAATGTTGGTGCCCATGGCCTTCTGGAAGGAGTACCAGAACATAGAAGTGAAAATGCTTCCGTGGTCTCAAGATATCAATTGCGGAATACCGTGCAATGAGACAATTCTGGAGGTGTAGAGCTCTGCCAACTGAGCTGCTGTGATAGATTTCTGATTGGAAAGAAATGAGCCACTTTTGTAAGCTTGTCAATGACAACGAAGATAGCGTCATTCCCAAGCTTGAACTTGGGAAATTCGGTGACAAAGTCCATTTCGATATGATTAAACTTCCATTCTGGAATAGCAAGAGGTTGGAGGAGACCAGCTGGTCGTTGGTGTTTTGCTTTCACCCTTCGGCAGACATCACATTCATTCACAAATTGAGCAATCTCTCGCTTCATTCGAGTCCACCAATACGACTGCTTGAGGTCATGGTACATCTTTGAACTACCTGGATGAATGGAAAGAAGAGAATTGTGCACTTCATTCGTTATGACCTTCCTTAGATCACCTTTAGGAACCACGATCCGGTCCTCGAAGAATAAGGTGTCATTGTCATCAATGCGATAGCACTTGTATTTGGATAAGCCCTTGGTGATACCATGATTCACCTTCTTCACCATGGTATCGAGGAGTTGTGCCTCACGAATTTGGTCTTCCAAAGTTGGAGTGACTTGAAGGTTGGCAAGAAAACCTTGAGGAACAACTTGGAGGTTGAGCTTGCAGAAAGCTTCACAAAGATCCAGTTGGAATGGCTTGAGAATTAAGCTGTTGCAATAAGCCTTTCTGCTCAAAGCATCTGCAATCACATCCACCTTGCCTAGAGTATATTCAACACTTGGGTGGTAATCTTGAATGATTTTGACCCAATGAGTTTGCCTGAGGTTGAGGTTACATTGAGTGAAGATATACTTGAGGCTCTTGTGATCGGTGAAAATGTCCACTTGCCTCCCCAGCAAGAGATGGCTCCATGTTATTAATGCATGGACAACTGCCGCCAACTCAAGATCGTGAGTGGGGTATTTCCTTTTGTTGGGCTTCAACTAACAAGAAGTATAGGCCACAACTTTCTTCTCTTGCATTAACACGACACCAAAACCTTGCAATGAGGCATCAGAGAAAACTTCGAATCGCTTGGATTCATCAGGAGGAGTTAAGACAGGAGCTGAGACGAGCTTCTCTTTGAGAGTGTTGAAAGCAACGTCACACTCAAGAGTCTAGAAATACATGACATGCTTCTGGAGGAGGTTGGAAAGAGGCTTTGCAATCTTTGAGAAATACTAAATGAATCTTCGAAAATAGCTTGCAAGCCCAAGGAAACTGTTGAGCTGCTTGACATTCCGAGGAGGCTCCAAATTCACAATTGCAGAAACCTTCTCCGGATTAATAGTAATGCCCTTGGTGGAGATGATGTGGCCAAGGTAAAGAACTTCATCAAGCCAAAACTCACATTTGGAAAACTTCGCATAAAATTGATCCTCTCTGAGCTAATCGAGCACCAATTGGAAATGCTTGGCATGATCCTTCTTCTTCTTGAAGAACACCAGGACGAATTCATTTGTGTAGGGGTTGAAGATGAAGTTCATCATCCGAGAGAATGTTGGGGGAGCATTGACAAGGCTGAAAGACATGACAGTATATTCATAAGAACCAAAACTTGTTCTGAATGCTGTCTTGGGAATATCTTGTTCATGAATGCGAATCTGATGATAACCCATATGGAGGTCAAGCTTCGAGAACACATTTGCGCCTTTAAGTTGCTTGAATAGCTCATTGATGTTAGGAAGTGGATACTTGTTCTTGATTGTCTTCTTGTTCAATGGATGGTAACCGACGCTAAGTCGGTCCGTGCCATCCTTCTTCTGGACAAACAAAACACCACAACCCCATGGAGATGAACTCGGTCTGATCAAACCCAGACGCTCTTGTTCATTGAGTTGTTTCTTCAATTCCTTCAGCTCCTTTGGTCCAAGCATGTATGGACGCTTGCAAACGAGTTCTATACCAGGCTCAACATCAATAACAAACTCAACTGGCCGGTGAGGAGGCATTCCCAGAAGCTCTTCTGGAAAGACGTCTTGGTACTCACAAAGGACTGGAATCTGAGAAAATGCATCTAACTCGCCCTTCTCATTGAGAGAGAACAACTAAATGGTTTCATCACGAGTAGCATAGATGATTCCATCCTCAGAAGGGTGTGTCAACATAAGCTCCCTGGCAGCATAATCAAGGAAGGCCTTATGCTGAGAAATCCAATCCATATTGAGGATGAGATCAATATCAGAATTGACGAGAACAATTGGGGAAGCCAGGAATTTATAATTGCCCATCTTGATACTGACATTCGGAATAAAGCTGATTGAGCTCAACACTTTACCCGGAGAAACGACAGACAATAGCCTAACCAAATCTTCAAAAACAAACTCATGCTTCGATGCAAAAGTTCTTGAAATGAAAGAATAGGAAGCACCCGAATCAAACAACACTTTAGCAGGGATAGAGTTAACTAAGAGGTTACCCATGATCACATCTGACGAATCCTCTGCTTGAGCTGCATTCAACAAGTTCACCTTTGCAAACTTGGAATTGTGCTTCACAACTGCATTGCTAGCTGACCTCATAGGAGGAGGAGGCGGAAGGCGCTTTTGGGTGCACTTGTTTAAGTAATGCCCTTTCAAACCACCCCTGTGGTAAGTGACCTCTGAAAGCGGACGACGATAAGGAGGAGGAGCACCTGTGCTCGGAGCTTGAGTTTGAGACTTGTTCTGATAGCCTAGGTTGGGTAGGTGGGAAGATCCATCACCACCTTTATTCTTCTGCTAGTTGGGCTAAAGAAATGAAGGAGGAAGCCAGAACTTCTGTTGCTTAGCTGCCACTTGTGAGGAGGAAGAAGACTGAACCGCATCCATGATCCTCTTCTTTGAAGCCTCACACTTGAGCTGAGCACCTTCTTGCTTGAGGGCCATATTATAGAATTGATCAAACTTAGAAGGCTCAAGAAGAATGAGAGCTAACTGTAGATCTTCTCTGAGTCCACCTCTGAAGTGATAGTTCATCATCTTTTCATCAGGAACAGCTTGCCTTGCGAAGCGAGCAAGTTTCTGAAACTGGATGTTGTATTGATACACAGACATGCTTCATTGCTTGAGACTACGGAATTCCTCACGCTTGCTCTCAACAACACTTGTCAGAATGTGGTGAGCTTTGAAATCCCAGCAGAAATCATCCCAGCTAATCACTCGACCTTCTCTGAAATCTTTGTATTATTGATACCCATCAGCAGCTTGATCCATGAGCTGAAAAGAGCAAACTTGACATAGTTCTCAGGCCTAACATTGCTACATTCATAATGCTTGTTGATGTCCACGAGCCAATCATCGGCGTCCGTGGCCTTGGCACAAAAGCTTAAAGACTTTGGCTGATTTGCAAGGAATTGGTTGAGGGTAGCAAACTGAGGATGATTGTTGAATTGCCCTTGACCTTGATTTCCTTGGTTGCCTTCGCCTTGGTTGCGCTCTTGCAATAGTTGCAAAAGCATCTGGGTGTTGGCGTTGGTGGCTGCGAGGACAACTTGCCATGCCTCCGGAGGCGGAGGAGGAGGTGGAGGGTTCGCCTGTTCCCCATCATTGCGGTGCGGATTCAAATGCGTTGGAGGAGTCATCCTGAAGAGGGTGACATCCATTACAACCATGATAGACAGATAGACAAGCTGAATCAACGGATATAAATTGCAACATATAGTCTTCACAATAAACATCCAAAGAGAGTTGAACGAATGAATTCCAAAGTTAACAATACACGACCATTAAGGTGAGAAGCCACTTAGATAAAAGGTTGACGAATGAAACAACAAGGTACGACTAGAACAAATAAGAGGTAAGGATTACCCAATCAGAAACCAAATATCTGCGGGAAGAATAACTAGAGCTACTTGAATTCCCACCTATAAACTCCCAAAACTTTCTGGTTATGCAATCTGGTGTTGCGGATACAGGGAGGCACAATATATATCACACAACTAACAAGCCCTAAGCTCCAACTTTATCCATCCATCAACACATAACCAAGAAAACTCCAGAAATCGTGTACCTCAACCTTCGAAAAGCATCTGTTATACGAGCTATGGCAATACTCCCAAACTCCCACCTTAGTAGGGGGTGGCGTTGAGGTTATCTTACACTAGCTGCATAAAAGAGATTTTCAATGTCGGCGAATTCAGGTCTTCCAGAACTGCAACGATAAAATTGTGATGACAACACCTCGGAGCTCAACACCCTGGGACACTGCCACAACCCCTAAATGTCAGGAGGCATCAAGAACAATGTTCTCGTCACAAGACTATCAGAATGATTCCAAGATACTCGCATGATCCTAATTTTTGTCTTCAAATTTTAGGAGAGGAAAATTCAAAACATCTACGTCAGGAGGCCTAACCAAAGCGACGAAGTGGACTGAGGAGTAAAAAGAATCCTACTCTCCGATATATATGTTCCTAAGACTCAAAACATTTTGTTCCAGACTCAACAACGTTAGTGATTCGATCAAGCAGGGGGCTCCTAAGTCGGGGATGTCTCTGATTACCATCTTGTAAAGTCCACGATGCGGCTATGTCTCCCACATGTTGAGGCACGACTTAGAGGCATAACCGCATTGTGGTTTTGTCGCAAGAAGGGTCATCTTCACACAGTCCCATGTAATGAACAAGAAAGGGATAAATAGAGTTGGCTTACAACCGCCACGTCACACAATGATCAAATAACTCATACGTCATTCAGAATACACACATAGTCCGTCTACGGACAAATCCAAAAGAAAAGAAGATAAACCCAACTGTTATATCCCCGATCGTCCCAACTGGGCTCCACTACTGATAATCGGGAAAAGACACGTAGTAACGGCCAAGGTCCTTGTTGAACTCCCACTTGAGTTCGGTAGCATCACCTATATCGGTATAATCGGAGCCTGCAACTGTTTTAGAAGTATCTGTGAGTCACGAGGACTCAGCAACCTAAAAACCCGTCGGATCAAGACTATTTAAGCTTATGGGTAGGATAAGGTAATGAGGTGGAGTTGCAGCAAGAACTTATGGGTATGATAAGTTAATGAGGTGGAGTTGCAGCAAGAACTAAGCAAATATGGTGGCTAACATACGCATACAAGATTAAGATGAGAAGCTACGTAATGGTCGTAAAGCTAGAAGTGATCAGGAAATGATCCTGGACTACTTACGTTCAAACATAACCCAAACCATGTTCACTTCACGGACACCGCCGAAAAGAGACCATCATGGCTACACACGCGGTTGATGCATTTTAATTAAGTCAAGTGTCAAGTTCACTACAACCGGGTATTAACAAATTCTGATCTGCCACATAACCGTGGGCATGGCTCTCGAAAGTTTAAACCCTGTAGGGGTGTCCCAACTTAGACCATGACAAGCTCACGATCCATGGAGACAATCCTTCATCACGGGACCCACCGATCAGACTCGGAATCCCGGTGCACAAGATATTTCGACAATAGTAAAACTAGTCCAGCAAGACCTCCCAACGTGCCGACACCCTGATAGTAGCCACGCGTATCTCGTCTCAGGCCACAATCGGGTTGTCCAAACTTCCGGTAGGCCAATCCAGAGTTGCCCCTGGCGACCACCGGCATTGGACAGGTTTGGACCTACACTCATGACAAGCACTGGCCCGAGGGGGGGTTAGTTAAGTCCACGGGGTCCGGAAAGTCCCTATGTAGTTTTACTTGTAAAAGGGCAAAGGGTAAAACCAAGGTTGGGCCTTGCTGGAGGAGTTGTATTCAAAGCGAACTATCAAGAGGGGCCCATAAACCCTCACCGTGTTAGCGATGCAAAATCAACGAACATAACACCAGTATGACGGAAACTAGGGCGGCAAGAGTGGAACAAAACATCGAGCAAAAGGCCAAGCCTTCCATCCTTTGCCAACTATATAGATCATTAATTAAGTTTGAGATATTGTGATATCCAAACATATCAATGTCCAACATGGAACAACCTGCAAGGCAGCTGCAACTAGCAACACTATAAGAGGGGATGAACGAAAGCGGTATCTTAGCCAAACAAGTGGTAGGTAACGTGAAATAGCGATAGAACGAACAACCAGCAAGCAAAGATAGAAGTCATATCGGGGGTAATGATCATCTTGCCTGCAAAGTTCTCAGAGTTGTTGAAAGCTTGCTCCTCGTTAGCGTACTCAACTGGTTCCTTGTTCATGAAATCATTTCCCGACTCTACCCAAAGCAAGAACACAAGCAACGGAACAACAATCAATCATGGTGCAATGCACATGCAACATGATGCAAGACATGGCATGGAATGCAAGATATGATGTGCAATGCATATGGGTACTCCGGAAGGTAAAAGATCTTCAAGGCATCAGCTTGGCAAACCAAGTATGCCGCTGGGAAGATTTGATGATTTCGGTGGAAATCGATATAAGAATAACAGGAACGGATGCACGATTTGCAAATGACAAGCAAAACAAGAATCATGCATATGTGCGACTAACAACATCATAGCACTTAAGAAGTAACAAGAAACTTAGCAAAAATCATGAACACCGAGCTCCTGCTAGAACTCACTAGAACAAGCTCAAAATAGCATGGCAAAGATGCAAATGGTATCAGCTTCAGAGACTTAGAGAAAATACTAAACATGTCAAAACAACATCATATAGAAATGTTTAGAGCTAGAAAAAAATGCTATAGGAACATATCATGGCAAACAAAGGCATGGCTTGCTAGTACTAAAGCCATAGAACAAAACTGCCTTACTGAACTTTATCCAAAGATGCACGGAAAATATGGTAGCACCCATGCCAACATGACAAGTTATATGATCAGTTTCAGACTTGACATGGTAGAAACAGATTCATCATAGCAACTTTGCAAGCTCATGCCACTCACCACACAGAATTTCATGGCATAACAAGGTAACCAACAATAAGTAGACATATTTAATAAGCTAAGCATGACATCGTCAAGTTCATAGGGTACATGTATCACTAGCAAAACACATGGCAAACCTGATTCTCATGTTCTACCAGCAACAATATTTAGCAAAAGTAGAGCATGGTAATGACAAGCTAGATTACTCCATAATTGCAACCAGAGGCATGAACAGATAGCACAATACTCATACTGAACTATCTCAAAATATTCACGGATCTACTACTAGCAACATGACAACATAGCATCATAATATATCAGGAAAATACTTAGCAAAATATCACATAGCCTACTTTGCATGCTTGTGCTACTCACCACATAGCTCACAAAAATACAAGGCTGGCACCACCGTAAAGATGGCATGAAGGATCTCATAAAACATGTAGACATCATGCTCATAGGATGCACGCATGAAATGCAACGAAAATGACAAATCACCAAGTTATGATAAATTCCAGCAGACAACATCATATATCACTTTTGCAACAAGGATTAGGGCATCACTATAGACATTAACAGGCATAAAAATGACACTCACACGAAGAGCATCACAAGGCGAACATTTTGATATATCATGCACGCAAAAGGAGCTATGGTCATGGAGATATGACATGTCAAAGGGGTGCACAAAATGTTAGGGATTTCGAGGACTTGGAAAGAATTCGACCTCAGGTGAACAGGGTGGACAAAATCCTGAGGGGACAGACGTGTCTGGTGGTGAGGTGGTCAACGCCGGCGACGGTGCGGATGCCGAGGAGGTTGGGGAGGAGCACCGCTGGGGTCGGGGCGGCGAGCTCCGGCCGGATCCGGCGCGGCGGCGGCGGAGGATGGAGGTTGTGCGGTCGGGCGGCGGAGGTGGATGACGAGAGGCTCCGGTGGGTGGCAGGATCATCGCGGAGGCGGACGGAGGAGTGAGCGGCAAGCTCTGGCAGGAGGAGCGCCGCAGTCAGGCGGGAAGAAGGGCGGCGGCGTGTGGGAGGAGGGGGCCTGGTTCGGCCCGGGGCGGGCCGGATCTGGGCCCGGGCGGGCTGCAGCAGCGGCAGTTAACGTGGGGATCGATATGACCTGCTAGTTCTCTAAGAGAGAAATACCGTGCTATCTCAGGAGTTATAAGCGAATCAAGCACACATTAATGTTGTCACCGCCGAATCGGCGGAAATGATAAAGGCCACAACAAGTGCATCCAGGAAGAATGAACATGAGGGGGGAAAACACAAACACTCCGAAGAGATAGAGAGCTTAAGGGATCATTTATCGTCCTCTCAGAAGGAAAGTGAGAAGCTGAAAGATGGAATGTTTAGTATGTCTTCCTCTCTTATTGAAAGCCACCCTACGTGCCCATATGTAGTCCATAGTTCGGAATGTCATGACTTTGTTGCCGCAGCTCTGTTAATTGGCCAGCCGGAAGAAGAAGTGTTCGGATTTCAAGGTGATGTGCTGAAGGAATTGTCCCTGGTACATGCCCGGGCCCGGAAACCATGAATAGTATGGTGAAGGCATTATGGCTCGCTGATACCCCTCTAGAAAGTATGGAGGTCTTGGCAAACTTGTTCAAGGGTGCCCGGTGCCGGTTCGAGCTATGGAAGACATCTGCCTGTCGGGAAGGCGCACGGGAAACATGTGCCATGGTAAAAACATGCTTCACCAAGCTAGATCCAAATCACATGGCCCAAGTGGGACCACGGGGCCAGACAGGGAATAAATTCTAGTGAAGTTGGTTTATGACCAACTAATGGTAGCGGCGAAGTACTCGCAAGAGGACTGTAAGTTAGACAGTCTTATAGATGGAGTAGATAAGGAATAGGTGTTTGTATTAGTCAACCCATACCTTTATCCGAACATGTGAAAAAAAATTCATCGCAGGCCTTTGGCTTTTAACCTCCAAACAAAAAATTGGTGGAGTGTTTCCGGATACTTTTTTGAAATGAAAGAAGTATGTATTATGTCCGGAAACCAAGCAACCCGGTCATTGTGCTCGAACAGACAAAAAGTATAGTTCGGGATATATGTTATATTAAATTTGCAAGAAATGTCTTCCAAGGAAAATAGGTCCATTAAAGGTCCCTTTCCTTAGGTTGGCATGCTGGAATTATGCGTGTCGCGGCATTGGTGAGTAGTACGGGAGAGAAGTGTCCCATAGTGTTAGAGGGGTCACCATAATGTAACAATCAGTTGCTTGATTGCCGACCACTTATTTTCTTAAGAACGCTAGCTTTGGGCTTCACCCGTGTGAGGTACATGTCCGGATGACCCAGTTGTAATAATCACAGAGGTGCTCGCTTTACGCCCTAGCTGAACAATCGGGAACGTAGGGAATAAACACAGGAGCGAGGCAACCCATCTTGGAAAAATCTTAAGTCATAGAGGTGCATATGATGGCAAAAAAGGATGTATATCAGCAAATGACACTTATATTGTGAGCTCCAGGCTCAAAATAATTGTAAGCTTCAGTTAAAGAAGCCCCAAGTGTACCCCTCAAGTGTTCGGCTTATCCGAACACATCATAGCAATCATACTGAAATGAGAAAACAAAAAATAAACAAAGAGGAGAAAAAGGAACAAGAAAGAAGTATAGCCAAACTTATGCGTAGATTCTTCGAAGCCGAGCACCGTTCCATGGCTCGAGGCGATTATCCGATGCCTCACGAAGGTGGTAGGCTCCCCTTGTGAGAACTTCATCAATAATGAGGGGAACCTCCCATTTTCGTTTGAGTTTGTCCTTTTTTCTTCTCCGGAAGGCATGAAACGAGTTCCCCGACATTATAATTCTTGGCCCGCACTTCTCTTCTTTGGTATCTCCGAGCCTGTTGTTGATAGAATGCGGAACGGAATTTTGCAACATCACGCTCCTCCTCCTACCGATCAAGCTCAGCTTCTCTCTCTTCATACATGCGCACTCGAGGTGAGTGATGAATAATGTCACAGGGCAAGACAGCCTCTGCGCCATTCACCATGAAGAAGGGTGTGTATCTGGTCGTGATATTGGGCTTTGGCAGTCCCCAGAGTACGGAATCAAGTTCCTCGACCCAGTGTTTATGTGACTCCCATAGGGATCTCACTAGTCTAGGTATAATGCCTCTCATTATCAGACCGTTGGCCCGTTCGACCTGGCCATTTCTTTGAGGGTGATATTTGGAGGTGTAATCATGCTTTATGCCCAGGTTAGCACACCAGTTTTCACCTCATCGGCTGTAAAGTTGGAGCCATTATCAGTAATAAGGCTGTGCGGGACACCATAACGATGTACAATGCCAGATATAAAGTTGATCACCAGTAGCTTCAGCTGTTTTGACTAGTTTGGCCTCTATCCATTTAGTGAATTTATCCACCATAACCAGCAAATATTTCTTCTTGTGGCTTCCCCCGTTAAGGGGTCCGACCATATCGAGCCCCCAGACCGTGAAAGGCCAAGTAATGGGGATTGTTTTTAGGGCAGTGGGCGGCATATGACTTTGATTGGCGAATAGCTGACACAGTGTTGTACAAGGACCTATGCATCTGCTCGGGCCATGGGCCAAAAGAAACCTATACGGAAGGCCCTACTTACCAAGGCCCGAGCTGCGGCATGGAGGCCACTGAGTCCAGCATGTATTTCGGCCAAGAGCTGCCACCCCTCCTCTTCGGAGATACATCTTTGAAGAACTCCAGTAGCACTTTTCTAGTAGAGTTCTACTTCATGAACTGTGTAGGCTTTCGAGCGTCAGACTATGCGGCGGGCCTCATTTTGTTCATCAGGGAGCTCCCGCCTATTAAGGTAGGCTAGGAAGGGTTCGGTCCAAGGAGCAATGACATCCATGATTACATTGGCGGAAGGTGTAATTTCGGTGTCTGATCCCCTGATGTTATCAGAATTGTGTTTGGCATCTGAGGGTATGAATGGTTCCAGACTAGTATTACCGCTCTCATCCTACCATACCACGGATGGCTTAAAGAGCCTTTCCACAAAGGTGTTAGGTGGGTCAGGGTCGCGTTTAGCGCCCATTCGAGCGAGAATGTCCGCTGCCTGATTACTGTCTCGAGCAACATGATGAAACTTGAGTCCCTCAAACTGAGCTGCTATTTTGAGTACGGCATTCCGGGATGCAGCCATCTTTGGATCTTTTGCATCGAAATCTCCATTTATTTGAGATATTGCGAGGTTCAAGTCCACACGCACCTCGAGGCATTGTATACCGATGGAAACAGCCATTCGGTGACCATGTAGTAGTGCCTCATATTTGGCCGCTTTGTTGCAGTCCGTGTACATGATTTGTAACATGTAACAGACTGTGTCCCCTGTAGGGGATGTTAGGATGACACCGGCCTCCAATCCGGCTAACATTTCAGAGCCATTGAAGTACATCACCTAGTTAGAGTATGTGATGTACACTTTAGGGAGCTCGACTTCTGTCCATTCGGCAACAAACTTAGCCAACACCTGAGATTTAATAGCTCGACGTGGCTTGTATGTTATTTCAAATGGCAAGAGCTCGATTGCCCATTTGGCAATGCGGCCGGTGGAGTCCCGATTGTTTTGATCTCATTGAGTGGAACTTCTGAAGCCACCGTGATCAAACACTCTTGAAAGTAGTGCCACAACTTCCGGGATGCAATGAAGACCGCATACGCTATCTTTTGATAGTGCGGGTATCGAGATTTGCATGGTGTTAGAACCCTCGATACATAGTACACTTGTTTCTAGAGAGGGAATTTATGTCCCTCCTCCTATCGTTTAACGACGAGTACCGCGCTCACTACCTGGTGAGTCGCAGATATGTAGAGCAACATGGGTTTGCCAACACTTGGCGTAGCAAGGATTGGGTTGCTTGCTAGCAAAGTTTTTATTTCTTCCAATCTGGCTATAGTTGTGTCCATCCACTCGAAGTGATCGGTGTGTCGGAGTAGTCGATAAAGCGGTAGCGCCTTTTCTCCCAACCTGGAGTTAAAGCAGCTCAGGGCTGCCATGCACCCCGCTAATTTTCGAACTTGCTTTAAGTCTGTTGGCGTTGCCAATTATGACAAGGCCCGAGTTTTTGCTGGGTAAGCTTCAATTCCTCTACTGGAAACGATGAACCCGAGTATTTTTCCTGCTGGGACACCGAAGATGCATTTTTCCGGATTGAGCTATATGTCGTATGTTCAGAGGTTGTCAAATGTGAGTCATAGATCATGCACCAATGATTCGACATGTTTAGTCTTGATGACGACATCATCTATGTATGCCTCCACTGTCTTGCCAATTTTATTTTCTAGACATGTTTGAATCATGTGTTGGTAAGTGGCACTAGTGTTTTTGAGCCCAAAGGGCATAGTGTTGAAGCAGAAAGGCCAATATGGGGTAATGAATGTTGTTGCATCCTGGTCGGACTCCTTCATCTTAATTTGATGGTATCCTGAATATGCATCGAGGAAACACAGTGAGTCGTGTCCTGCCATTGCGTCGATGATTTGGTTAATGCGGGGCAGGGGAAGGGGTCCTTAGGGCAAGCCTTATTGAGGTCCTTGAAATCTACACAAAGGTGCCATGATTTATCCTTCTTTGTCACCATGACAAGGTGTGCTAGCCAGTTCAGGTGTTTGATCTCTCTAATGAACCCGACTTCAAGTAACTTGGCTAGCTCCTCCCCCGTAGCTTGTCGTTTGGGTTTGGAAAATTGTCACATTGTTTGCTTCACTGGTTTGAACCCCTTTATTATGTTGAGGCTATGTTCGGCCAATCTTTGTGGGATTCCTGGCATATCCGAAGGATGCTAGGCAAAGATGTGCCAATTTTCGTGCAGGAAAGCTCGCAAAGCGACGTTGACTGTCGGATCCAGACGTGCTCTGATGGAGGCTGTCTTGTTAGGATCCGCCGGGTGCACTTGAAATTTATCTATTTCGTCTGTTGGTTTGAAAGAAGTGGACTTCGTCCTCTTATCGAGGTACATCGTGTGTATCCACTATGGATCGCAGATGGGTTAACTCCTCGGCGGCGAGGGCCTCAGATAGTGCCTCGAGGGCCAAGGAAGGATGAAGTTTTGTTTTCGGTGCGGAGTGCTATGTTCGGATAACTGGTGATGGTGATAACTCCATTGGGCCCTGGCATTTTGAGCTTCATGTACCCATAATGGGTTATTGCTTGAAAGCGTGTGAAGGCGTCACGCCCCAACAGGGCGTGATATCCAATGTTGAAAGGTGCCACATGGAAGAATAAATCTTCAGACCTGTAGTTCTCCGGTGCGTCGAATACTACATCAAGTTTGATTTTCCTCGAGCATCATGCTTCTCGACTGGGGATAATGCCTCAAAAGGTGGTACTGCATTGCTCGATGCGGCTCTTGTCCATTTGCCTTTTATTGCGAATGTCTTCGTAGATGAGGTTTAGTCCGCTGCCGCCGTCCATGAGCACTTTGGTGAGTTGAAAGCCATCTACAATTGGGTTTAGGACCAAGGCGGCTAGTGCTCGGATTGATCTGGCCCTTCGTTCATTGTCGGCAGTAAAAGTTATTGCCATATCATTCCAAGGATTTATTGCGGCTACTTGGTTGACTTGAGCGAGGTCGAGGAGCACCCTTTTGCGCCGATTGTTTGAAGAAAAGATATTGAAGACCGTAAAGAAATTTAGATCATCGTCTTCCAAAAATTTTGTCTCCGGGGTGATGCTGGTGAGGATGGCCTCACCGCTCTTAGCCACTTGCCGGAGCACCCAACATGCCCGATGGTTATGTGTTGGTTCGGTATTCGGCGTAGTGTGTATCTGACAGGGCTTGTCGAGCAGTTCGTCAAGGACATTTCTATGTCATGTGAAGGATTTGATTCTCTTTTCAATGAGGTGATGATTGGGTGGCCCGTAAGGGTCCATCCTTTTAGCCCATCCAGTGGGCTGCTTAAAGGCAGGAGGATCCCATCGGGCTATCTGGGCTTTCCATTGTGCAGTACTTCTGTACTATATGTGCCAAATCTACAAAGTGAAGTTTGCGGCGGCGGTTGAGGGAATTGAGGATTCCCTCATCCATACAGTTGCGGCAAAAAACTGAAAACACGTTGTCATTGCAGCAATCTTTAATCTTGTTTTTAACAAGGATGAACCTGGCCCAGAAGTGATGGACCATTTCCTGAGGCTGCTATCGTACATACATTAGGTCACATACGTCTGGAGGACCTGAATTGCTTGGGGAATATTACTTCTGGTGGGTGGGCGGGTTAAAATCCGAACCCTGACCCGCCATTCGATCTGGAGCTTGAAGAATCTTTGAGGTCACTAGTCCATGATCCGAAGGGTCCTGGAGACTTTCGGTGTTGACACCTGATTCCATGTTCGGAGGACATATAGTCTATTCCAAAAGACATTTATCCAGCACACAGGGCTTGGAAATCCGAAGCTTGTTCTTAACTTGGGGGAGAAGTATTCTCGGCTTGCTCCTCCACGACCGCTACCAGATGCATGATCGGCACGGACTTGATTTCCCTCTGATCGGGTTTAAGCCCAATCTGATCATAATATGTTGCATCTCCTAGGGAGGCGATGCCATCTAGCAGTTCGTGCAAGGACGAGACATCTGCCGGATCCATCTTCTCGGATTGTTCGAGGCTGATACGGAGGTGACGATTGGTGATCGCGGGGGCTGCCTTTGGCTTAATGGCCAAGCGGGCGGCCATGGTGAAGCCGCTAAGCTGGAAGACATGTCCTGGAGCCAGGGCCCTTCCAGAGGTGATGCTGGCATTAATGACAAGGTGATCCATTGATCCTTCCATTGACGATACAGAGGAACTCCCAATGAAAGCACCAATGTCGGTGTCAAAATCGGCCGATCGCAGGTAGGGGGTCCCGAACTGTGTGTTTGAGGATCGAAGGTAACATGAGACAAAGGGGACCCGATGTTTACCCAGGTTCGGGCCCTCTCGATGGAGGTAAAACCCTACTTCCTGCTTGATTGACTTTGATGGGTATAGGGGTTACAAGAGTTGATCTACCTCAAGATTGTAAACGCTAAAGCCTAACTGTCTAACCTATATGGATTCTTATTGCCTCTACGGACTAAACCCTCTGGTTTATATATACACCGGAGGGGCCTAGGGTTGTACATAACCGTTTTCACAAGGAGTATATACATCCGGACGCCAATCTTGCCATCCATGCAAAGGAAAGTCCCATCCAGACACGGGGGAAGGCCTCCTACTTTTTATCATCATGTCCCATCAGTCCAGCCCATATTACACGGCCCGGACACCCGAGGACCCCTTAATCCAGGAGTCCCTCACTAACCATATTAGAGCTAACTTAGGTCATTATGGTAAACATATTGGAGGAAATAAAGCCAAGTCTAGGTCATTGTGCATTTGTTAAGCAAAACACTAGAGAAAACATACCGTCATCACGGAGGTGAAGCACCGGGGTTGCTCGCGCCGGTACCACCTGTAGAAGGATCGTGTGATGCTTTTCTGGAGTTACGCTGAAGCAAAGATCATTTGCAATGTCTCCTTAGCATGATGACACTCAAATGTGAAGACTAGTAACTAATGACCATTGAAATGAAACTCACTGTTGTCCCCGGAGCAATGACTGGCATTGGCGGAGGGGTCTGGCCGTTCTTCTCGCACACAGACTGCACACATTTGGTTTTGACGAGTCAGTCATACTAGTTAGTAATGAAACGAACATTACATGCATGATTTGGCTAATATGCAGTAGAAACTTACCACAAGGAGCTCATACATGGCCCGGTTCTATATGTCATTCCCTGCCTCCTCCTCTAACATCCTAGCCATCCTCTCCTCCAAATCCTGCACCTGCTCCGCCGCCTGCCAGTCCCTCTCTGCCTGAAGGGCCTAGGTTCTCTCTCTCTCTCTATCTATCTATCTATCTCTATCTCTCTCTCTCTCAGAAGAGCAGCCTACAACACCACTCCTAGTTAGCATTATAATCATCAATTTGCCGCACAAACAATGTAATGGACGAAGATAGCTCTGTCTGTGTAACTAACCTCGAAGGCGAGCTCGACTGGCCAATGATGAGGCCTTATCTTAGGAGTGGAGCTCGACTGGCGCGACTTGATCTCCGAGAGAGTGCGATGACAACGTATAAGTCCATCTCTAATGGCTATCGAGCCATGTGACCTCCCGCCACCAGATATTATTACCAGCTCTGGATCAATGCACTACTAGGGAAAATCCTATACATAGAATCTTACCAAAAACATGTTTTAAAACAAGGCGATGCTGCTATATAGCGGTAGCGCGCTCCAGCAGAACCCGCTGCTGAATTAAAATTAGCAGCAGCGTGCCTCCTGAAAGCCGCGCTACTGCTATAATAGCCACGACCCCGCCGCAAAGCTAGTTCTGGTAGCAGCGCGTTTATACGAAGGGCGCTACCGCTATAGCTCATAGCCGTAGCACGTTACCTTAATACCCGCTACTGTTAAGTTTATTAAAAAATTTAGTCCCACCTCAATCCACAAAGAGGGTTTCTACCACCTTAAATATTTTACTTCTTAGACTATCACAAGTACTTTGTCTTCATTGAACTCTATGTTTAGGATTTGTGGCCGCAATATGAATCTTCACATGTACCTAAACAGGTGAGGATTCATGTTGACTATTTAGATTCTACACAAAAAGATCATTCATGACCAATGTATTTTTGATGTTTGCTTTTACATGCTTAGCCTTAGTAGTAGCACATTATTGTATAATGCGCTACTGCTATAGAGATTAGTAGTATCGCTTTTTCCTAAAGAGCGCTACTACTAAAGCCATCATATCACACTCGAATCGTCCGCCCCTCACTCTCCCCTCTCCGCTCCCTCCTCCATCCCCTCCCTCACCCGTCATCCGCCGCCGTCGCAGTGCCGCCAATTGCTGCCGCTGTCACCCCCTCCCTCCTCCATCCTGCCACTGTCGCCCCCTCCCTCCCTAGCTTCGTCCTCCATCTCCCTCCATCCCGCCGCC
>NC_041386.1:351355174-351388513 GCF_002162155.2 Triticum dicoccoides
TCCCCCTCCTCCCTCGCTCCTCCTTCCCACCTCCTCTCTCCTTCCTCCCCTCCTCCCTCCCTCCTTCCTACCCCTCCTTCCTCCCTTCCTTGTCTCTGTTCTTGTAGAATGTAGGTAATTTTAATGTAGATTTTAGAATGTAGACATTTTAGAATGTAGGTTTTTTAATAGAGTAATTTTTTTACTATTTTGGGTGGTCTGGATAGAATGTACGTAATTTAAATGTAGACATTGTAGAATATAGATATATATAGATAGATGGGTGGATGGATAGATGTTAGGGCTGGAACTACGGTATAGATAGGTAGAATGTAGGTGCTTAATATAACTAGTTTATTTATAGTAAGTGCTTAATATAACTAGTTTATTTATAGTAAGTTCTTAATAGAACTATTTTATTTATAGTAAGTGCTTAATAGAACTAGTTTATCACTTTGTGATCAAAGAATGCTATATGAGATTTGATTATCTAAAATTTTACTCGGTGGAATATGCAGGCTTTCTACAGTCGTGTCTCCTTGGAGTGATCGTCATCCGAGCTACCTTTACTTCCTCTACACCCGAGTCGGTGAGCTAAAAGTCCACCTCCTCTTTATCCACTCCTCGGTGTGTTGAACATAGTAGAACTTGGGTATTTAGTCGGTGTGCTCATGTGCGCATGCTTATGATAAATGATCCGGATGGAATTGCAAGTTTAAGCATCAAGGTATGTGTATGAACATCTTTCTATCACTGGGAAAATCCGAGTGGCCTATGTTTTGCCGGAGTGTTGATTCATTTCCGTTCTAGCAAATTTCAGGCGCTTGATGTGTCCTATTTTAGCAAAGGTCATGCCAGATTTTTTCATGAATTTAAGCATGACTTGTGCTAGAATATGGAACTATCGAGTGCCCCAGATTTGTGTGTTGAGTTTCCTGGTAGTTTCCTTAGATTGATTTTCAATTAATGTTTCAACTATGAACATAGGAAATGTTTGACGACGAAAAGAATTTCGGTATTTGCGAATACTGCGATGATGAGCGTGGCCTCTGCGACAGAATATTCCTAGTTGGTGATAGGCGCTTCAGCATCAAGCTGGACAAGGACTTCGAAGTGGATACAGGAAGTCACTACGACAAGTATTTCTCGTAATTAAGCATGATTTCTGCTTCATTTGCTTCAACTTATAACTTATTTTTTTACTATTCTACTAGCGTATCCCCTGCCATGCAAGAGTTTTTGTCTTGGATAAGATAAGTTTCAGTCCTATGAAAACTATGGAGGTAAAGAGAGTTTACTTGAAGACCAAGCCTGGTTATACTTTCGACGTAAAATTATACAATGCAGACACCTACACCTATTTTGAATGCAAAACTTGGCAAGCACTATGCAGGCTTATGCATTTGAGCCTGATATGGTTATCACCTTTGATATTCGTCCAGAAGATGATATTGATGGTAATAGAGACATCATGGTCAATGTGCAGACGCCTCGAGTTCTACCATTATGTGGGTTTCTCAACCATATCTATCTCTTCAATATTGTTTATTTCAAAATAGTTGTCAACTAATTTCTATTGACTGCTTATTTCCATTCAAGCAAACATGTTCATCGCTTGGTAGACATGACCGTCCTTTGTCCCGGGGCTGAACTAAACTGCAAGGACATAAGTCATTATGTTTCATGGCTTCAGGATCTTGATGTTGTCAAGACAAAATAATTTCCTGGACTTCAAAATCTCAGTACTCAAAACGTTCGACCAATAGTGTTCGTATTGAACTACAGTCACATCTATTTAGGAAAGATGGTAAGATTTTACTATTTGTCCTCAGTGCATCTTTTCCATACATTAGTTTTTAAGCCCAACATCACTCCTAAGTATGTTACTATATGATGTCCTTCAATAGGGACTCCCGATGATAGTTGTGCGTCATTGGATCGAGACTAAAGGTCGCATGACAATGATTAGCTTATGGCCAAGACATCCTACATTGCACATGAGTGCATTTAGGATTTCTAAAACCGAGGAATGCTTAATAGTGAAAGACTGGAGCAGAATTGTGAATGATCACTGAGAAGTACTGGTGGGCAGCAATCAGAAGTGCAGTCCATAATTAGGAGACATGTTCATCAACATGCTGCAATATGATGAAGCGGGAGTGCTACACATGTTCTACACTATTTTACCTGAGAGAGAGCAGCAGGAATGATTAGCTAGCTATAATAAGTTTGAAGATGATGATGTGCTACACTATGACTATGATGATTAAATAGCTAGTGTTGGTGGTAATGACTATGATGATTATTATTAGCTAACTAGTGTTGGTGGTGAGTAGATAGCTACACTATGACTATGATGATTAAATAGTGGTAATGACTATGATGATTATTAGCTAGTGTTGATGGTGATGATATGATATAAGAGTTTTTATATTAATATTGTGATGATGATGAGTTATTATATCATTGGGTGAAAGAACCGCAGATTAGTTTCAAGTGGATGAATCCTAAGTGATCATCAAGTCATGGATTATCGTGATAATCCATGACTTGATCACTTAGGATCCATCTACTTGAAATTAATAAGTAGCTCGTTCACCTAGTGATTTAATAACTCATTGTGATGTAAAAACAATCTCTAAATTTCTACTGTATGAAAACTTGTATAAAGGTGTATGAATAACGACATAAAAATTAGAATACCGAATAGTAGTACAGCAGGCTCTAAGACGTGCTCCTAGTAGTTACTAGCAGCGTCGGTTACAACATGCGCTACTACTAAGTACATATAGCAGTAGTGTGTGTCAACACACGCTACTGCTAACCTTTAGCTATAGCACCGTATCAGTAGCGCAGTTACACACGCTACTGATAGGTTAAAACCCCGTGCTACTACTATGATTTTCCCTAGTAGTGATGGGGACCCTGGCTTCCCCACATCTCTGTACCTCACGAGCTTTTTGTGGGAGGAGATGTTGGTGATGTTCTTTGGATGATCGAGGTCAAACGCAGAGAATGCCTTGACCTTCCTGTACGTGGCAGTATGGGCATGGCATAGAGGTCATACACCTCTGGCACCACCGCCTTATTGTGTCACGTCTAATGGAGAGAACACGGTAAATTAGTAATTAAAGGGCTCAAGCTCGCATGAAGAATGAATTGCATGAATTAGGAAGCAAACCACATACCCAGTTCCGCCCGAACTGATACAAGTTGGCTCTGCCTTGATGGTGAGGCACACCTTCCATTTGGGCATGCCGGTTCTTGGGATTGTTCTGGAGGGCTAGCCATTGGTCTGAGGACCACTCATCCACCAACACTTCCCAACAATCCATCTGATCCGCACACCATCTCAGGGGCACCTAAGTTAGTAAATAAAAACTTAAGCACTACGCCTATGAATCAAATCAAGGAAACTAAGTACAAGGCCTTAAGAAAGTTCCTGCAGCACGCCGACTTGGTCTTCTTAATAACACGCGAGGCGTGGTTGTTTCGAACAGCCTACACCCGATACTTGTGTCATAAGTTTTGTAGTAGGTGCTTGCACTCGACATCGATAACCTATGTCGTGGCCTCCTCCACTACAAAAAAAGACACATCCATGACATTTTGGGCCGAACGATTTTTTTTCCTATCATGCTTATGACACTTCTATGACGATAATTGCGACAAAACCCGGTATCATCATAGATGTGGTGGGCTCCTACTTCTATGACAAAAAATCATGACGGAAAATGGGTTTTTCATCCTAGGCGGGCCTGAGACGCAGTTGCATGACATTCTGTGGGCCGTCTATGATGGAAAAAACCGTGGTACAAGAGAGGGCCAGGAAAATATCAGGGAGTTCCCGGTTACGGTGGGTGGTCTGGGGCCAGCGATGCGTGTTTCTCTCGTACACATACGCGCGTGTGTGCGAGGCGCTGCGCTCTAACTGAACCTGAGCGAGGCGTTGGGATCTAACTGAACACGAGCGATTACAATAGCTATGTTACTGAACCCGAGCGATCGATCCCTTGCTGTTAACAGAACCCGAGTGATTCCTTCGCTACTACTGCTAACTGAAGCTGATCGAACCTTGTTTCCTCCTTCCCTTGATGAATAGTGAGCATTGTTGGGGGGCTTTGGATGAACAGTTCCCGGTGGGGGGTTGGATGAACAGGATGCCGATCGAGCTGGTTGGGGATGGATGAACAGGACCCCGTGGAGGGCTGGTTGAGCAGTAGATGATGGAGGGCTAGATGAACAGGAGCCCGTGCAGGAGTGGTTGAATAGGACTGCGTGGAGAGGGCTGGTTAAAAAGTAGCCGGTGGAGGAGCAGTGGATCCTAGATGAACAAGAGTCGGTGGATGAAAAGTCGCGGGTGGAGGTTAGAGGACGCCGATGCTAGATGAAAAGTCGCGGGTGGAGTTTAGAGGAGGCCGATGGTGGATGAACAGTGGCCCGTGGAGGCTGGAGCAGGTCAATGGTGGAGATGAATAGTATCCCGTGGAATCTCGTTTTGCTGTACGCCACACCCCTCCCGATGAACAGGACCCCAGTTTCAGGGGGGAAACGTTCTTTCGCGAAATACGGTGGCCGGCTGGTGGGTCCCTGCTATCAGGTGGAGGAATCATTATTTTTCGCGTAATAAGGAGGCACTTCCTTGCTGCGGCCATGGACCCAGTTGTCAGCCTCACCACGTACAGTACTCTTCCGATGGAAATCGTTCCTTGACCATGTTGACCATGCCGCGCCGAGAGCACTAGGGCGGTGGACGACAGCGAGGCCTTGGAAGGGGACGACGCGAAGCCAGGGAAGACGCGGAAGTGGAAGCCCACGCGGAGAGGAGTATGAGCGTTCACTGGTTCAGCTGCGATGTGAGGCTGCCGTCGCTGCAGAATAACAAGGGGTGTGGGTGAGTGGATGGCCTGGCCAGCAGTGGGAGTAGTAGGGGCGGTGAAGCCTCCGCAGCATCACAGACGGCCACGGGAGGCAGGAGCACGCGGCACGACCGGTGCTGGTTTGGGCGGCTGGAGCAAGAAGACTAGACGTTGAAGAAGCACTATGACAGTTGGATGGACGTCGTACGGTCACTGGAGCTATAATCGTTCATAATGACTAAGTTGGCAAAGCCCTCCGTCCCCGTCAACTTAGTAGGCCCACAAGTTAGCATCGCACTATGGTGGGTCCCAGCTAGCAGGGGGTATTCACTTTTTTGTGTGTAATAAGGAGCCACTTCCTTGTGTGAAAAGATATAGCTGGTGGGTTTGACCTGTCAGTGGGGGGAACATTTTTTCATGAAATACAGAGGCCCTTCTAGTGGGTCCTAGTTGTCACATTGAGGAATCATTATTTTGCATGTAATAAGGAGGCATTTCCTTGCGTGTGGGCCGTGGACCCAGCTGTCAGCCTCTCCACGCACATTCCACTTCCAATGGATGTCGTTCATTCACCGTGTTGACCACGCCGCACCAAGAGCACCAGGGCGGTGGACAACGGCGAGGCCTAGGAAGGCAATGACACGGAGCCAGGGAAGACTCTGTAGTTGTTCCCACGCGGAGGGGAGTACGATGATTTACTGGTTCGTCTGCCGTCACCGAAGAATAACAGCAGGTGTGGGTGACTAGAGGGATGGCTAGGCCAACGATGGGAGTACGGTGGGGCAGTGAGGCATGTGCATCAGCATAGCTGGCCGCGGGAGGAGGGAGCAGGCAGTCCATCCAGTGCTTGTTTGAGTGGCTGGAGCAGGAAGAGCAGAGATTGAAGAAGCACGACGGTCGTTGGATGGACACCCAAACAGTCACTGCTCTCGTGTGTTGACTAAGTGGACACGGCGTTGTGTGTGCATCAACCTTTTTTTTAGGAAATCATACTCGTCAACCTGTAGTAGACGCACAAGTCAGCCTCAAATCTATGGAAAACATCATACAATCCATCTGCCATTATTTCTAATAATTTACAGCCCATTTGCTAATTCTTAAGAATTTTTTGGAGCCCATCTTCTTTTTGTTAGCATTACACCCCATATTGTGGCTGCAATTAAAAATTATATGAAATTTTGCATATTTCAGTGCGGTCAACTGTTTTTAATCCCGAAATATCGAGTCACATTCAAACTATTTTGAAAAATAATTTATATAAATATAAAATCCAAATAATTGTCCACGCATAAAAATCAATGCAATTTAAAATCTTGCAATGAAAAAAATTGAAACTAATTCCTGATTTGATGTGTTTTAAAAATGTACAACCCATTTCTTGGCAAACCAAATGAAACTCTCCTCGTCTTGAAAGATTTGTAGCCCAGCAGGGCTGATAAAAGCAAGTTGGCCTCGTTTGGGTATTTATTAAAAAAATAGAACTGGGCTAGCCATTTTCCGCAAGAAAAAAACACAACTGAGCTCATGATGTGGTAAACATGAATAAAACCCTAGCTAGACGGGCCACAACCCCCGCATAGCCCTGTTGTTACCCTGATCTGTCGCTAAAACTTGTGTAAATAACAACTGCTTGTTCCTCAAAAAAAGTAAATAACAACTGTGCAACCTGCTGGCTCCCTGGTGTCAGCCACTCGTTGTGTAATTCTCTCGCTTATTGACTATGTTGACAATGGCATGAGCCCTAGATGTCCAACCATTAGGAGGAACCATTTTTTGGGCTTGTAATAACGAGGCATTTGCTTGCATACTACCATGACATTGGTGGGTCCCTACTATAAGTGCATCTAGTGCCACCCCTAGTTGGTTTTGGAGTATTGACGACAAACTTACTTGAGGGACTAATGTGTTTGTGAGAATTGCAGGATAACACAGGTAGAAGTCCCTCATTGATTCGGTTTTCCTACCAGAGATGACCCCTAAAAATGTATGAAGACATTGATATCAAAGGTGGTTTATGAAGATATTCTCATTGAAGACTATGACAAGAGAAGACATCGCATGAAGCCTATGGAGCTCGAAGACTTAGATCTTTCGTAGTTCTGTTTCTTCTTTGTTGAGTCATAGGAACCACCGTACTATTAAGTGGGGTCCAAGAGAACCAGTCAGAATGACTGAAGTGATGCTTAACCAAAACCTATGTCTTTGAGTGAAGACTATGAGAGCGAATCTTGTCCAGAGTCGGACAAGTCATCTTTGCTTGTAGCCCAAGTAAAGTTGATGTGTGAGTTTGAAATCTGACCGTTGGAACACGTGTCAGTTCCTTAGTGACCCAGGGTCATTTCAGACAAATCAGGTCGGGTTGCCTCGTGGCTATAAATAGCCCACCCCCTACAACCATAAACGGCTGGCTGCTCAGAGTTAGAGTACGGCTTTTGTCGTTTGAGAGCAACCCACCTCGAAGCCTTTGAGAGAGAATTCCTTGCGAGGATAAAGCCCTAACCACCCAAAGCCAAAGAGTATTAGGCATCACTTAAGTCTTCTTGTCTGTGTGATCTGAAGACTTATTACACTTGAGGACTGTGAATCCTCCAGCCGGTTAGGCGTCGCGTTCTGAGCATCCAAGAGACATTGTGGATCGCCGGTGAACGAAGTTTGTGAAGGTTTGGGAGTCTACCTTGAAGACTTTCCAGAGTGATTGGGCGAGGTCTGTGTGACCTTTGCTCAAGGGGAATACGGTGAGGACTGGGTGTCCTGAGCTGCGTGTTCAGGACAGGGTGTCCAGGACAGGGTGTCCAGGACTGTGTGTCCTAAGGTTTAAATACCTAGCTGCCCTAACCAGACGTACAGTTGTCACATCAACTGGAACTGATCCAACAAATCATTGTCTTCAACGAGTCACTGGTTTCATCCTTCCCTTCCCTTTACTTACTATTGGTCCTTGTGAAGTCATTGTATGATTGCACTATCTTCTGTCTTCACTGAGTGACTGCGTGTTCTGTTTGGCTTCATAATATCTTCCTACCTGATCCTTACTACATTGCTGTTATTAGTCATTGTGCTTTCACTTCATTGAATATATGACTATGGTTTTCCTAGTGTAGTCTACCTTCCGCTGCATGGTAATAGGTTTATTTCTATCATTTGTCTTCGAAACTTCCATGTTTTGAAGACTTTCATAAAAATCGCCTATTCACCCCCCTCTAGTCGATATAACACACTTTCAATTGGTATCAGAGCAAGGTACTCCCTTGTTCTGTGTGATTCGGTTTAACCACCTGGAGTTTTAGCTATGTCGACTGCAAGGATAATTAAAGTTTCTGCTGCGTGCCCTGTCTTCGATGGAACTGAATATCCCTTTGAATGTCATCATGACACCACAGGTGAAGAAGACAAACCCCAGACCACAGGCTTCATACGGTCCAAAGGCTTCATACAGACAGAGGACTCACCTGAGTCGCACTAACGCAAATGTTTTGCAGGGAAACCATACTCAGGCCTATGAATATGAGCGCGGTTCATCAAACCGCCATGTTCATAAGACCAAGAACTATTCTGCTTATTCTTATGAGTACTATTGTCCGCCTGCAAGACTGTTTGCTAGGGCTCCAAAGCCAAAGTTCTTAGATGCTGCACTTAGACTTATTGCTTCTAAGCCACCCTTGAAGATGTGGGTGGCTAAGAAAGCTTAACTCTCTTTTGCAGGGAAGGTTCTCCAGTAGAAAACCAAAATCGCCTGACGCTATTGCTGGAGACCTTAAACATCTTGTAGGGCGCAAGATCAAATGCCCGAATAGTCTTACTATGTACTTCGTTCCTGAATCGCTTGCTACTCTCCCTATCAGCCCTAATCTGGATCTAAGCTTTCATAACCCACTGGTTCGTCAAATGTTTTTGCTTCACAATTCTCTTCGTGAAGCCTATCCCCCTAGCTGCACTGTAGGGTACGACACCAGTGTCTTCAGAATGGATTATTGATAGTGGGTGTACCAATCACATGACTGGCAAAAGAATCCTTCTTATGGACTCAACCTTACGTCCATCCGACAAGAGTCACATCACATTTGCTGACACTGGTAAAAGTAAGGTATTGGGTCTAGGTAGAGTTGCAATCTCAAAGGATCAACACATGGATAAAGTCATGCTTGTTGAATCCCTTGGCTTCAACTTAATGTCTGTCTCAATGCTTTGCAATTTGAACATGATCGTATTGTTTGGAAAATATCGCTGCCTTGTTCTAATGGAATCTGACAAGTCTCTAGTGTTTGAAGGGTATCAGAAAGATGATTTATACGTGGTAGATTTCTCAGCAGGACCAGAGCTTGCCGTATGTCTTCTAGCAAAAGCTTCAGAATGCTGGCTGTGGCATCAGAATCTAGGGCATGCTGGCATGAGGAACCTCCACACCCTTGCAAAGAAGAAGCATGTCATAGGCATCGAGGGTGTCAAGTTCAAGAAAGATCACTTATGTGGTGCCTGTGAAGTAGGAAAGATGACGAGGGCCAAACATCCCTCGAAGACAATCATGACAACAACTCGACCCTTCGAACTGTTCCACATGGATCTTTTTGGTCCCACTCATTACTCAACTCTTACTACTACTGCTTGTCTCTATGGCTTTGTCATTGTTGATGATTATTGTAGATATACTTGGGTGCACATAATCCTCTACAAGACTGAAGTGCAGGATGTCTTTAGACGCTTCACCAATCCAGCAATGAACAACTATGGCGCCAAGATAAAGCACATCAGAAGTGACAATGGCACTGAATTCAAGAACACTGGCCTTGATACATATCTTGATACTTTGGGCATCACACATGAATTCTCAGCTCCGTATCACGCCACAGCAGAATGGTGTCGTCGAACGCAAGAACAGAACACTCATTGAGATGGCCCGAACGATGCTAGATGAATACAAGACTCCAAGAAAATTCTGGCCTGAAGCTATTGATACTGCATGCCATACAATCAATCGTGTTTATCTTCACAAGCTTCTGAACAAGACATCTTATGAGCTCCTTACTGGCAAGAAGCCAAATGTCAGTTACTTCAGAGTATTTGGCGCCAGGTGCTGGATCAAGGATCCACATCACAATTCAAAATTTGCACCAAAAGCACATGAGGGTTTTATGCTTGGATGTGGAAAGTATTCGCACTCCTATAGAGTCTTCAATCTCTTTCATTATAAAGTGGTTGAAACAGTGGATGTGCGGTTCGATGAGACTAACGGTTCACAAAGAGAGCACCTGCCAAATGTGCTAGATGAAGTTCCATCCAGTGAATCAATCAAACTAATGGGAACTGGATAAATCATACCCTCTGAAGCTCAACCTGAAGAGGAACTTATCATCTCCGCACCGGATCAACCTGAAGACAATGCTCATCCTGAAGACAATCCATCTAACAATGACAATGATTAGCAAGAGCAAAATCTTCGCCCTGTACATCCTCGTGTTGCCAATGAAGTGCAGATTGAGAGAATAATTGACAGCATCAATGCACCCGGTCCGCTCACTCGTTCAAGGGCAACACAACTAGCAAATTTCTGTGGGCACTTCGCATTCGTCTCAATAACAGAACCCAAGAAAGTTGAAGAAGCCTTCATGGAACCTGAATGGATTCAAGCTATGCAAGAAGAGCTTCAACACTTTGAGCTGAATAATGTATGGGAACTAGTTAAGCGTCCTGATCCTTGCAAGCACAATATAATCGGTACCAAATGGATATACCGCAACAAGAAAGATGAGCATGGTCAAGTTGTAAGAAACAAAGCTCGTCTCGTTGCTCAAGGATATACTCAAGTGGAAGGGATTGACTTCGATGAAACATTTGCTCCTGTGGCTCGACTTGAAGCCATACGCATACGGCTGGCCTATGCAAATCATCATAACATACTTCTATATCAAATGGATGTGAAGAGTGCTTTTCTCAATGGCAAGATTGAAGAAGAAGTGTATGTTGCACAACCGCCTGGCTTTGAAGATCCAAAACATCCTGACATGGTATACAAGCTCAAAAAGGCACTATATGGCCTCAAACAAGCCCCTCGGGCTTGGTATGACACACTCAAATACTTCCTGAAGAGCAAAGGCTTCATACCTGGTTCCCTTGACCCCACTCTCTTCACAAAGACATATGATGGTGAATTGTTTGTGTGCCAAATATATGTGGATGACATTATCTTCGGCTGCGCCAATCAGAAGTACAGTGAAGAGTTTGGATATATGATGCAAGAGCAATATCAGATGTCCATGATGGGAGAGCTGAAGTTCTTCCTCGGTCTTCAAATACGACAGCAACCCAACGGCATCTTCATATCTCAAGAGAAGTATCTCAAAGATTGCCTGAAGAAGTTCGGTATGCAAGACTACAAAGGCTTCACAACGCCAATGCCAGCGAAACATCATCTGGGTCCCGACGACAATGGTAAAGAGTTCGATCAAAAGTTATATCGCTCCATGATTGGTTCTTTACTTTATCTATGTGCATCTAGGCCAGATATTATGCTTAGTGTTTGCATGTGTGCTCGATTCCAAGCGGCACCAAAGGAGTCGCATCACTTAGCTGTGAAGCGAATTCTTCGATATTTGGCTCACACCCCAACTCTAGGATTATGGTATCCAAAGGGCTCAGAGTTTGATCTGGTTGGATTCTCGGATGCTGATTATGCTGGTGACAAGGTGGATCGCAAGTCTACATCAGGCACATGTCATTTTCTGGGACGATCACTTGTATGTTGGTCTTCAAAGAAGCAGAACTGTGTATCTCTCTCCACTGCTGAATCTGAATACATTGCTGCTGGATCTTGCTGCGCTCAGCTTCTGTGGATGAAGCAAACACTCAAGGACTATGGCATTCATCTGAAGCAAGTGCCACTCTACTGCGACAACGAAAGCGACATCAAGATTGCCAATAACCTAGTTCAGCACTCGAAGACAAAGCACATTGAAATTCGTCATCACTTTCTCAGAGATCATGTTGTGAAGGAAGATATTGATATCATACACGTCAACACTGAAGAGCAATTGGCAGATATCTTCACCAAGCCCTTGGATGAGAAGAGATTTTGCAAGTTACGGTGTGAGCTAAATATCTTGGAATCCTCAAATGTCCTGTGATCAGGCACACATCCTAACTCTTACGCATATTGATGACTTAGATGTGCAACACACGAAGTAAAGTATATCTTCAATCAATGAAGACATACATTCTAAGTGTGAATACATTAATGTGGAATTTGACTTCGGAGTGCCATGATAATTGTGCGCCGTGTCTGGGTCTAATACTTCCTATACGGTGGGTAACGCCACCACCGGAGGTTCTGTTTGAAGTGTTTCACTCATGGCGTTACATTTGCTATGTCTTCACATTTGGTTTGGCTTTAATCTCAACATGTCTTCATGATTATCTTCACTATGTTGAATATATATATATATACATACATACTAGTGTTCTGTCCTCTACATCATTCACTTATAGCTATGTCTTCTTGTTGAATCTTTTGAACTAAGTGAATGTGATCGGACCCTAACCTCTCTATGCTTTTTATCTCAAACTCTATCTCTCCAAATCATATGCACTCTATTGAAAATGTCGAATGTCTTCTCCGCGTCCTTGTCAGCAGAAGATACAGAGACAAACATTAAGTCCGTTTTCAATGCTCATTCCTTCACCTAAAACCCGGAGAAGTGGGAATGACCACCCGACAATCTAGCCGTGCGTGGGACGTGGAACGACCTCCGACATGCTGCATGATGGCCACGTGTTCCTCAGATGTGAATCGCCAGGGGCACCTGTGTAATAACACTGAGCCGCCCCTGTCCCTATAAATACACGCCTCACCGCAATCATTATCTCTTCTTCCACTCTCGCACGAACCCTAGCGCCACCGCTAGCCCTTGACGACGCCGGCGACGAAGCGCTTAGCTGCCGCAACCTCTCCGACGCCGTCTTCACGCCGACCGCGGACATCGTCTTCTCCGCCGTCGCCGTAAGTGTCCTCCGTCGCCAAGTTAGTGCATGGACGATCGAACTTCTCGGCCTCCTCTTCCACTCCATTGAGCAGTTCTTCATGTGGTAAATAAAACTTCCTTTTTACGGCCCCTTTGATCCTATAGCTTCGTCATTTTCTACCACAAGCAGTTTCTATTCACACAAGTTGGATATCTTTCATACTGCATCTCATAATATGCCTAGTATATTCACTTGTACTTCAAAAAGTAGTTAGATTCATCACTTGTACTGATCCATGGATTCGTACAAATCTGGAACCAACTCCTTATCTATGAGTGAATGTCTTCGCACGATGAGGTCAATGTCTTCTAAACTGATTTATCTTCAAAATCTTCTGAGAATGCATATGACCTCTCCCCCTTCCGTCGCACCTTAATGCTGTCACAGGTACATGTCCGTGGGAGAATCCCTTGGTTCTCATAGTCTGCATTCATTTGCAGAATTCTTACAGCATCATATAAATTCTCCCGAAGCCAGTTCCTGTTTTTCCAGAAAGCGAAAGCCTTTGAAGCCTTTGAACGTATTGAAGCCTTTCAGTTTAAAGTTCATGGCTTCAGAGAAATCTGCAAGGAAGGGAGGCAGATAGCATCGTGGGGGAACATCAAGAGATTTTTATGATGACCTCTCAGAACTTTACAAGACAGATCCTGAAGAGGATTATAATCAGCGCAAGACCCGAATCCAGTGGATTCAAAGATATTGCGCAGAACAGTGGTACAAATACAGATTCGTGACCAAGGAATATGTTGAGAAGAGTGCTATCAAAAGTCCTTGGGGTGATATTCTCTTCCGAGGCCTTCCACCCAAGAACAAAGCTGAAGCCATTGCTCAGGGTTTCTATCCATGTATGGTCCGTGGACCTCAGCCTGAAGATGCCGACCCATCATCATTGCTATGGTGTCATGACGATAATCTCTTCAAGCGCAACTTCCAGCATGCAAAGGCATCGGCCAAGGAAAACAAGAAGTCATTGGGACTAGACTTCAACCCTGGTCCTTCTGCTCCCCGGGCTGATGGCACACGCGATGCAGAACCCAATGTCATCGATCCTTTCTACAACCTTGAAGGTCTCATCACCCATATCGTGGTTCAAGGGACTGCCATGAATGAGCCTGCAGATGACGCTGAATCAGATGAAGCGCCTGCAGCGCCGAAGCCAAAGAAAGTGAAGCAGCCAAAAGCTTCAAAGCCTGCCTCTGCACCAAAAATCTCACGGGCGAAGCCACTGGCCACTGCACCTCCTGAAGACAGTGTGCAGTCTGAAGATTTGTCACGCATCTCCAAGCCCCAGAAGGTCAAGATGCCTCTGCCACACACCAGCCAAGAACTAACTGCTGCTGCCATCTACGAAACGATGGCATCGATCTGTCCAGTGATGAAGATCTTGTAGATGACGCTCTTGAGCAGCTGATCAAGAGCAAAGAAGAAGCAGAAATCTTCAACAATTTTCCTCTCTTTGACGTGGCAATCATCCACGACTTCATCGATGAGTGGTTTGAAACGCCCAACCTCAGCTTTGAAGATCTGCAACTTCCCATTGGCCTCAGTGTCGCCTTCCATGGCGCCATTGCTTTAGAGCTAGCTCTAGCTCAGCACATTGTTGAACTGAAGCAAAAGATTGACTATGAAAAAACTCAGTTCAAGAAGCATATGGCCAAGCTCAGCGTGCAAGAGGTGAAAAACTTCAAGATTATGATGCACGAGCTCAAAGAAGCTTTTCTCAAGAAGCGTGAAGAAGCTCAAGGTTCTCGTGAGCGCATGAAGAGTCTGGCTGACAAGTGTGTGCAAGCCTACAATGAGGCTGAGAAGCGCAAGGCCCTTGGGCGTCCTGGCATCGACCCCAGGATGGCTGCAAAGAAGAAGAAGAAGCCTGTTATGGCCGAACCCGACGCACCAAGGCAGGAAGCAGATCCCATTGTCTTCCCAACTAGCATGACTGGCTCAAAGCCAAAGGCCCGGTCAACCGCTTCAGAATTGAAGAAGACGAGGACTGCTGAGGCTCAAACCAGAAAGAGGAAACATCCTGAAGCCTCTGCTACTGCTCCCTCCAAGAAGAAGCGGAAGACCAAGAAGGAACGGGCTGCTCCCACAGAGCCCTTGATTGTTGAACCCATCTCCATGGTTCGCCCTGATGCTGAACCTCACGAGCGCCAACTGACTGTCCATGAGCCTGCTTTCACAGGGGCTCATGAAGCTGAAGACTTTCCAGCAGCTGATCCCATCGTTGCTGAAGACATCGGTCACCATGACCATGTTGAAGATGATGCAGTTCTTCCTCAGCTCGAACACCAACAGGTATCATCGCCTGTGCTAACGCACAGTGAGCTCATCAGCATTGGTCGTCCTTTGATGCCAATTGCTCAAGATGCATCATGGGCTGATCACCCACAAGCACAAGAGGAAGAAGACTTTGAGGCCCAGCCAACTCCAACTCCACAGGCGTCGCCAGCGTTACGTAGGCTTCGCAAAGGACCAAGGCCTCCAGTCTCTGAGTCTGAAGCTAAAGCTGCTGAAGACATTCCGGCTGCATCAGCCGATGAAGAAGAAACCCCAACCACTGCTACACCCCCGTCTCACCAAGAAGTTGTTCTCGAGGAGGACGTGACTGTGACCGACCCTCCAGCTCATGAAGTGGAGGTTGAGAATTTTAAGGCTGCCACTGACGCTGTCATGCTGAAGCCAATGTGGAGCCTTCACCAACCCAAGCACCAGAAGTCAGTGAAGCCAATGATGCTACTGCTTCTGTTCCTGCGCCTACTGCTGGTCCTCAGTTTGACTACCATGTTGAGCATAGGCCTTAGGTACAGAAGCCAATCCCCAGATTGCCCAGGTTTCCAGGTCCTGCATCAGCACCTGGATCCTTCAATGTCAATGGCTTCAAAGCAGACAACACTTTCTCCAATAGCTCCAGGAACCCCTACTCAAGGGAAAGAATATCTTCTGATCAGTTCTGGAGCTATCCTCAGCGAAGCTATTACTCCTGAATTCTATACAATCAAGGTCGCATCTTCACACATAAGCGTCTTGACATTGATGCAATAGCTGGTCTGCCCTGTCTGGAAGAAGCTCTGGATTGCTTCAAAGAGGTTGGATTGCTGCCGTTTGTCACCGACCAAGAGCACTGGAATGAAGAGCTGCTGCTCCAATTCTATGCCACACTTCACATATGTGGGTACAACAGAGATCTGAAGACTTGGGTCCTGGAGTGGATGACAGGAAATGTTCATCACGAAGCCAAAGCCTTTGATACATTGAGCTCACTGGTCTCCCCACTGCTGGCGATCTCTACGAACATGGCTGTCAGCTTCACAGTGAAGCTGTGGAGAGCATCTTTCAAAAGCCTGAACCAACCATGAGTCAGATGCTCAGTATGATGAAGCCATTGCCCCAAGATGCTGCATATCCCAAGGAGTTCTTCGTTGAAGACCTTGAGTATCTGCCCAGAACTATTTATCACATCATAAGGCGAACTCTCTGGCCCATCAAAGGACATTCTCCACATGCCAAGCTGGAAGGTGCAATGAAGACTTTGGTCTTCTATATTCTTCATGGAAAATGCTTCAATGCACAGGACTTCTTCATCCGCCAACTTGCTGCATCAGGCTCTGATCTGTTTGGCTTGAAGTTCTATGCTCCATGGATAATGCGGCTGATCAAACTCCACTCCGCTATCTCATATCAGCCATCTGCTCACAATCATTGGATCTTTCTGCCTGATGTGGATATGTCCGTTGAAGCCATTTATCCTAAGCCTGCCAAGGAACCTCTAAGCCTTCAGAATGCGGAGCATCAAAGTTTTTCTCAAAACATTGAAGGAGTTTAAGCAGTCACTCGTGTGTATCCTTTCGCTGGAACTACACGTGCACCACATCCTGCTCTTACTGAAGCCACCGATAGCACAATTTCCCAACAACCCAAGAAGCGCACTCGTTTTCTCAATGACCGAGAGCTTCTGGTGGCTCTTCATCAGAAACAGGATAGGCATCATGACTGGCTGAAGCGCCAAATGCAAAGCCTCTTGGTGGATGTTAACCGCATTCGCAATCTTGCCACCAAGAATGCCTTTGTTGCACATGAAACCTCTCGACACACATGGAAAGGGCTGACGCTTATGTGCTCTAAAGATGATCTTCAAGAGGATGGCTTCTCTGAATGCTTCAAGTTTGACTCCACACCTCCTCGAAGGGCAGTGCTGCAACGAACTCCATCTCTTGAAGACTCTGAGTTCTCTTCCTCTGCTGCAACTGTGAATGCCAGAGTGATCGAGGATGAAGACGATGCTACTTCACTGCCACCTCCTTCAGCACGCTTCGACACTACTCCAAGTTCTTCTGCACCGTCGAATACCACCGACGACCCTGCTGCTTCACCTACTCTTCATGGGAACGAGTAGATGCTCTATGTCTTCAAACCTTTTTGGTCCTTACTAACAAAAGGGGGAGAAGCATATGAGTTTGATAGTCTTCAAGCGGGTCCATATGGGCGGTTGCTTTATATTTTGCTTCGTGTTTACAACTCTCGTTTTGATACATTTGGTTCTTTGAGTTGTAACACTTAAACTCGATGGTCGTCTGCTACTTATTTGCCACTTTGTGATGCGATGATAAATTCCGCATGTGCGACGATAAATTCCGCACTTAGATCATTTTGCAGACGTCCATTTTCCATTATGCATGTCATTATCTTCACATACCTTCACATGCATAGTGGATTGTCATCATAAGTTGAAGAGGATCTCCACAAGCACAACCTGCCATGTGCATTTGCATTCCAAAAGCAAATTACTTATATGCACATCTTCAGGGGGAGCCCTCACAGCTTATGAAGACAATTCCCTATCCTCTTACAATTTCACATATTATATTCCCCGTTGAAAACTTCAACTAGTTTGTCATCAATCACCAAAAAGGGGGAGATTGTAAGTGCATCTAGTGCCACCCCTAGTTGGTTTTGGAGTATTGATGACAAACTTAGTTGAGGGACTAATGTGTTTGTGAGAATTGCAGGATAACACAGGTAGAAGTCCCTCATTGATTCGGTTTTCCTACCAGAGATGACCCCTAAAAATGTATGAAGACATTAATGTCAAAGGTGGTTTATGAAGATATTCTCATTGAAGACTATGACAAGAGAAGACATCGCATGAAGCCTATGGAGCTCGAAGACTTAGATCTTTTGTAGTTCTGTTTCTTCTTTGTTGAGTCATAGGAACCACCGTACTGTTAAGTGGGGTCCAAGAGAACCAGTCAGAATGACTGAAGTGATGCTTAACAAAAACCTATGTCTTCGAGTGAAGACTATGAGTGCGAATCTTGTCCAGAGTCGGACAAGTCAGCTTTGCTTGTAGCCCAAGCAAAGTTGCCGTGTGAGTTTGAAATCTGATCGTTGGAACACGTGTCAGTTCCTTAGTGACCCAGGGTCATTTCGGACAAATCAGGTCGGGTTGCCTAGTGGCTATAAATAGCCCACCCCCTACAACCATAAACGGCTGGTTGCTCAGGGTTAGAGTACGACTTTTGTCGTTTGAGAGCAACCCACCTCGAAGCCTTTAAGAGAGAATTCCTTGCGAGGATAAAGCCCTAACCACCCAAAGCCAAAGAGTGTGAGGCATCACTTAAGTCTTCTTGTCTGTGTGATCTGAAGTCTTATTACACTTGAGGACTGTGAATCCTCCAGCCGGTTAGGCGTCGCGTTCTGAGCATCCAAGAGACATTGTGGATCGCCGGTGAATGAAGTCTGTGAAGGTTTGGGAGTCTACCTTGAAGACTTTCCAGAGTGATTGGGCGAGGTCTGTGTGACATTAGCTCAAGGGGAATACAATGAGGACTGGGTGTCCTGAGCTGCGTGTTCAGGACTGGGTGTCCGAGACTGTGTGTCCTAAGGTTTAAATACCTAGCTGCCCAAACCAGACGTACAGTTGTCACAGCAACTGGAACTGGTCCAACAAATCATTATCTTCAACGAGTCACTGGTTTCATCCTTCCCTTCCCTTTACTTACTGTTGGTCCTTGTGAAGTCATTGTATAATTGCACTATCTTCTGTCTTCATTGAGTGACCGCGTGTTCTGTTTGGCTTCATAATATCTTCCTACCTGATCCTTACTACATTGCTGCTATTGTGCTTTCACTTCATTGAATACATGACTATGGTTTGCCTAGTGTAGTCTACCTTCCGCTTCATGGTAATAGGTTTATTTCTATCGTTTGTCTTCGAAACTTCCACATTTTGAAGACTTTCATAAAAATTGCCTATTCACCCCCACCCCCCTCTAGTCGATATAATGCACTTTCACCTACTGTCATCCTCTCCATGTATAGTCATCTCCTTGTTCCTCTTGGTTGTTGACGACATTGACAACACAAGAGGGTGGCGCACCGCGGACGGCGAGCCAACCAAGGTGGAGGATGATGGCGAGGCCTCGGACGGAATGAACAGGAGCCGTGGAAGATGCACCGGTCCAGTCGCAGGCAGAGGGGAGTACAAGGGTTGACTGGTTCGGTTGCGGGTACGTGTTGGGGCTAACATCGCCAGAGAATAATAGGACATGTGAGGGAATAGAGGGAGGCAGTGGCCAACATTGGAGGGTACGGTAGGACAGCGGAGGCGCAACCAGCCATGGGAGGCGGGAGCAGGCGGAGCCGACGGGCTGGTTTGCCTTGGGCGGCTGGAGGAAGAAGCCAAGAGATAGAAGATACATGACAGATGATGGATGTCAATCCAACGACTGGTAGGTAGAATCGTTTGTTGACTAGCTAGTAAGTCGACGCCACCTTGGATAGGCTATTTCCTCGTGTGTCCCAAATGTCAGAATCCAAATCTGTCACGGTCATGCAGCCTTTCCTATGAAAATTTACAGCCCATTTGGTGTGCTAGTTCGAAACAAGTTTGTGCTGCTGGTGGGGGCTAATCACTTGGCTTCTGTAATGCAAATTGAGCTCAAGCAGCCGACGAGAGTGATGTTATTTCCCTTGGTTGGGATTTGTTACAATATTTCACTATAAATTAAACGAATGGCAAGCCTTTTGCCTTGTTTCGAAGAAAATATGACAATCATAGCCGAGTTGAAAAGGGCAAGAACATCTAACTCCAGCTTACAAACTGTACAAAAGCACGAGGGTTAATTGTTCATTAGGTTTAGACAAAACCCAGGTTGAAAAGGGCAACGACATCTTACTCCAGGACTGTTTTCGGCAGTCACAGTCAAATGGACCGGTCAGGTCCATAGAATGAACATCCTAGGTCGGAAAATTTACTGGATTGTCGCCACAATATGTTGTAAATAGAAGCCCGACATGTTTAGAAGCTCTTTTGCCCACCTGAAACTCCTTTTTTTGCTCTTCGACATACCCATCCGTCAAAACCATGCTGCTGATAAACTTAAGCCTGATGGAAAATAGTAACCTCGCATTCAGCGGGAAGAATGTTTCAAATCTAGTGTTTGCATGGTTGGCTACATATCGTTCTAGCATTATTGTGTTCAATTGAATGTCATGAGAAGTGAGAAAGTACCGGTGCTTACGAATCCACCGATTGGTTATAACTTTCTTACCATGTCATGTTGCCTAAATAGACATGAAGATTTAAAACAATTAAGGTCTAAAAAAAGAGTGTCGAATAAGGAATAGCTGAACGGTTAATTCTAGTACACTATATGCGGGATTCCAATGTGCGTGAAATTATCACCTTTATATACAACTTCTCCAGACATGGAAATCATTGTAGCAAGCCAATAATCTTGTTCAAATCAAAACTATTCATTTGGATATATAAGATCTTGAGAGAATCCAGCACCATTGATAGGCTATCCATGGAGAAACTCTTCATTGAGCATAGAACTTAATATTAGTACAAAATGTGTACTCCGAGATGATATATAAATTATGCATCGAAATTTAAAATGCAGCATATGGTTACAAGTGTAGATGATAATATAAAGTACCTGAAGAACTGTTATCTCCAATGTAGTACAAAGAGCATGTATTACACCCAAGATCTCCAATGTAGGAGCAGAGATAACGGTTATTTGCGATGGTGAAGTGGAATCTTGGATGATGAGCTACAAAGAGCATGTATTACACCCAAGATCTCCAATGTAGGAGCAGAGATAACGGTTATTTGCGATGGTGAAGTGGAATCTTGGATGATGAGCTACCTTCCGTCAAAAGAAATTCCAATTCTTACAATATTAGGCGATTTTATTTGGAGATGACCCATTCTAACTGTGAAAACAAGCACCAAGCCTCCAGGGCAGGGCAACTAGAGTGGATGATGTTGTGCAATGAAACCTCCGATGTACGAACCCGCACAAGTGAAAGTTACTTGAGAAATGAGAGTTGAAGGTTTAGTACCAGGTTGTCTGGTAGGTAGCACATCGCAAAGGTGGTGGTGTGGAGAGAGGAGGAAAACCACAAGATGGACATCGGTGCTGAGGGCACAAGTACATGGCATTCGGTATCTGGTAGGTGATTTCCAGGGGATTAGTAGAACTCAAGCACATGTAGTTCTATGATTCAGGGGATTTCAGCCAGGCGTCCACCATGCAGGGCAAGGAATGCTTGCTTAGGTAGCATGACGGGATGCAGAGGCTTTGAACGGAGCCCTGGTGGGAGGAGATGATGGCTATGGGGATTTCAAAATCAGTGAAGAGAGATACCTGACGGCATTCGAGATTAAGGGGCACGACGCGCCATAGAGGGCGCCACCGAATTGAGAGGACTTGGGTGCGGCAGCAATCCTTGGGGGGGAGAAGCGAGATGATCTCCCCAAGGACGGCGTCAGGGAGATCGCTGATGCGGTCCACCCGAGATTCTATGGGTTCCTGTGATCCGGTGGGGATGGGGTCGCCGCTTCTCCCCGCGCTGCCAGTTGCGGGTCTACAATAGCCGTCACCACTGGCGGGAGCCTCATCTTCTTGGCGCTAGGGTCAGCCGACTCCATTTTCCTTGAGGGCATCGTGTCGCTCTCACGGATTTGAGCAGAGTAATGGATGACGAGCCTAGTTGTAGTGCGAGTGAAGAAGAAGGGGAGCTGGTGTTTTTCTGTAGTAGTGAGGAAGAAGGGGAGCTGGCGTTTTCTCTAGGAGAGAGGTGAGGAATTTGGGGATACGAGTGGAGCGAGCTGACGTGAGGTGGGTGGGAGTTCGGAGGTAAAAGAGCACCCAGGTTTTTTTGGGGCGGTGTGCTTGGTGTGGGTAGCGCCTGAATGCCGTTTGAATTGATTTTATTATTTACTAGGGTGGATGGGCTGTTTTCCTTGGGTCCAGAGAAACAATTACTACTAGTACAGTGGAGACACTCTACAGCTACCCAGAAAAACAATTAATACTAGTACAATCAATACACTACCACTTCTGGCTCCTCCTAGGTCACAGAAACATCTCCCTCTACTGAATGTCGTTTTACTTTTGTTCACCGACATGTGGGCCATGCCACGCGCGGTCCCAAATGCCATCCACCAAATTAGAAGGCAGTATGTAGGCGGATAGTCACCTAGGTCGTAGCGCGGCAGCAACGAGCTGTCGTATCACAGAACACCACCTCCCCGCAGTCTATGTTTGACGGACAAAGCAACCATCATTTCACTCTTCGCTGAATCCCCTTCTTCCTCACCATCTTCAAGAAAGCCAACACTCGCATCTACCCTTGTTCTTCTCTCCCAAGGAAGGGAAGGTAAGTGGATCTGTGATGTAACACCCTCGATGCGACTATATCTCCCACGTGTCGAGGCACGACTTAGAGGCATAATCGCATTGAAGGCATATGTCGCAAGTGAGGTAATCTTCACACAACCCATGTAATATAATAAGGGAAAGAGATACATAGTTGGCTTACAATCGCCACTTCACACAATTATATGAATAAAGCATTACACCATCCAGATAAAATCAAGGTCCGACTACAGAACCCAAAACAAAAGAAGAACCCCAAATGCGACAAAGGTCCCCGATCGACCCCAACTGGGCTCCACTACTGATCAACTAGAACGAAACAACATAAAGGACAAGATCTTCATAGAGCTCCTCCTTGAGCTTGGTTGCGTCATCTGCAAGGACTCATCGGCACCTGCAAGCTGGTTTTGGAAGTAACTGTGAGCCACGGGGACTCAGCAATCTCGCACCCTCGCGATCAAGACTATTTAAGCTTATGGCTAAGGTAAAGGTATGAGGTGGAGCTGCAGCAAGCGACTAGCATATATGGTGGCTAACATACGCAAACGAGAGCGAGAAGAGAAGGCCAAGCACGGTCGATAAAAGTATGATCAAGAAGTGATCCTATAACAACCTACGTCAAACATAACTCCAACACCGTGTTCACTTCCCGGACTCCGCCGAGAAGAGACCATCACGGTTACACACACTGTTGGTTCATTTTAATTAAGGTCAAGTTCAGGTTTTCTACAACCGAACGTTAACAAATTCCCATCTACCCATGACCGCGGGCACGGCTTTTGAAAGTTCAAATCCCTACAGGGTGTTCCAACTTAGCCCATCACAAGCTCTCACGGTCAACGAAGGAATAGACCTCCTCCCGAGACATTCCGATCAGACTCGGTGTCCCGGTACAACAAGACATTTCGACAGGGTAAAACTAAAGCAGCAACACCGCCCGATGCGCCGACATCCTGATGGGAGCTGCACATATCTCGTTCTCAGGGCAACACCGGATAGGTCAAGCTACGAGTAAAACCAGCCCTCAAGTTTCCCCGAGGTGGCCCCACAGGCTGCCCATTTCGGACCAACACTTAGACAAGCACTGGCCCGGGGGGGGTTAAAATAAGATGACCCTTGAGTCTGTAGAACCCAAGGGAAGGTGGTAGGATGTTAGTGCAAATGGTAAAACCAAGGTTGGGCATTGCTGGAGGAGTTTTATTCAAGGCGAACTGTCAAGGGGTTCCCATTATCACCCAACCACACAAGGAACGCAAAATCCGGGAACATAACACCGATATAACGGAAACTAGGGCGGCAAGAGTGGAACAAAACACCAGGCATAAGGCCGAGCTTTCCACCCTTTACCAAGTATATAGATGCATTAATTAAATAAGAGATATTGTGATATCCCAACAAGTAAACATGTTCCAACAAGGAACAACAACTCCATGTTCCAACAAGGAACAAACTTCAATCTTCACCTTCAACTAACAACGCTATAAGAGGGGCTGAGAAAAGCGGTAGCATAGCCAATCAATGGTTTGCTAGGACAAGGTGGGTTAGAGGCTTGGTTCATCAATATAGGAGGCATGATAAGCAAGTGGTAGGCATCGCAGCATAGGCATAGCAAAAGAGCGAGCAACTAAGCAAGCAAAGATAGAAGTGATTTCGAGGGTATGATCATCTTGCCTGAAATCCCACAAGGAAGAAGAACGAGTCCATGAAGAAGACAAATGGACGTAGACGAACGGGTCCTCATAAACACGACGTTAACGGAACCAACCCGAAGAAGCAAACACCGGAAAAGAAGCACACAACATATTAAACAACCAACACATGAACATGGTATGATATGTGAGATGCGGTATGCGATGCATATACATGATTTGACAAGATATGAAGGAACCTGGCCTCAACCTGGAAATCCAAGTGTGCCACTGGAAAGATGAGATGAAATCGCTTGAAAATGATATAAAGAACGCCGGAATCGGAGTTACGGTTTGGAAATGGCAAGCAATTCAAATATGACTCCGGTCTGCGATATAAATGCAATGAGATGAACATGCTACAGCACTCAAACATGATAATAAAATACATGGCAGGGATGCATTCATGATGCTCAACAAAAGACTAGCACTGAACTACGGCTAAATCATCCATTAACAGGTTCAAACAAGCATGGCAAAAATGCATATGACAAACAGATCTCAGACTTAGTGAAATTAACACTAGCCTGGAATTTCAGATCAGGTAGCACACTTCAGAGCAACAAAACTACATGCTACAGGATCTGAACATGGCAAAGTAAAGCATGGAATGGAGCTACACAAAGATCTTAACAAAAGTCCCTTGGTGAGCTTTAGCCAAAAGGGATCAGAAAATACAATTGCAAGCATGTGAACATGGCAAAAACATAATCAGTTTACAGACTTAGTGAAAACTGGAGCATGCTGAAACAAATATCAAGTAGGCATTTTTACGAGCTCGATGCACTCACTACGGTGCAAGTCATGATAAGCTAAGCATACACCCATCAAGAACACACAAAATGCAAGCTAGACATGGCAAAAACAATAGCATAGCATGCACGGATCAACTACAACATCATCGGCAAAATTGCAAACAAGTTGACAATCTGCCCAGATTCACAAAGTAGCAAAAGTAGAGCTCGATTGACTCAAGCTAGGTTGCTCCATAATTTCAAACAAGGACATGGATGGATAGATAACTACAAGATTAACAAAACATCCTTACTGATCATCCTCAAAAGAGGCACGGATCAGTAGGAAACAACATGAACATATGGCATCATGAGATAAACAGCTCCAGGACTTAGTGAAATTACTAAGTCCCTGAAAACAGAATTAGCAAGTGCACCACTTTGCAAGATTGCATTAGTCACCACACACATCACAAAAATGCATGGGTTGCACCTCTGGAAAGATGACAAAACCCTTAACAAAACACATGTAGAGCATCAGGGCATATCATGCACACATTAATCATGGCAAAAATGACAAAAAGCTAAATGGAGCAGCAGATCTGACAAATAACTCAAGTAGCCCTCTTCTAACAGCATTTCGGGCATCAAGATGAAGTCAAATGAAAATGATGCAATGGAATGAAATGTTGTACTCTCTGAGATGAACATTTTGATATGCTGTATGCATGAATCGGAGCTACGGATGCAAAGTTACGGCACGATGAACAGGAGCATATGGATATGGGAATTTGGGACTTAGTGGGATTTTACCTCCGCGAAAAGTCAACGCGGGATGAGGTGGTGCGGGATGGCTAGATCCGGGACAAGGGGAGGCGTTTGGATGGCGAGGTTGGTGGATCTGGTCCAGATCTGGCCGGACCGAAACTCCGGCGAGGTTCCGGCGACAAGGGGCGGTGTAGAGGGCGGCGGTGACCCGCGACGAGGCGGCGGAGGAGATGGCCGGCGTCTCGGGCGGCGAGGCGCGGTGCTTGTGGCGGTGTGGTGGCCGGAGGCGAGGGGCGGCGCCGGTGGAGCGCGTGCGGCAGCGCGGCGATGCAGGCGGCGGCGGCCGACGACGCGGTGGCGGCGGGGAACGGCGAGCAGCGCGGGAGGCGGAGAAGGGTCGAGCGGCGGCACGCGGGCCTGGGGGGCCTACCCTGGGCTCCCGCGGGCCGCGGCGGGGCTGAGGAGAGAGAGGGAGGCGCAGGCGACACATGGCGGCGACGGATTCGTTGGAGGCGCGGTTGGACATGTCCGGGCTGCGGGGGAGAAGTGTCCGGTGTGCGAGGTAGGGGAAGGCTAGGGTTAGACCGCGAATTTCGGGAGGGTTGCACATATATAAGGGAGCTAGGAGATTCCAAATGAGGTGCGGTTTTCGGCCACGCGATCGTGATCGAACGCTCTAGATGATGGAGAAGGGTTTGGTGGGTTTTGGGCCAAATTGGAGGGGTGTTGGGCTGCAACACACACGAGGCCTTTTCGGTCCCTCGGTTAACTGTTGGAGTATCAAACGAAGTCCAAATGATACGAAACTTGACAGGCGGTCTACCGGTAGTAAACCAAGGCCGCTTGGCAAGTCTCGGTCCAATCCGGAAATGTTTAATCCCCACACACAAGAAGAAGGTAGAAATGGACACCGGAGGAGAACGAAGCGCCGGATTGCAAAACGGACAACGGGGAAAATGCTCAGATGCATGAGACAAACACGTATGCAAATGAAATGCACATGATGACATGATATGCAATGCATGACACGCAAGCAATGGCAATGCAACAACAGCGAATAACTGCACGACACCTGGCACATCAGTCTCGGGGTGTTACATGTGATGTTGGTATATTTTTGTTCAGAGAAAAAAAAAGAAATTTTGCAAAGCAGTAACCGATCCTCACTCTCTTTTTTGTTGCATTATCATTGCGATTGTGTTTTCCTTTCAGTGGTGTCCTAGTATTCGTCAGTTTGATGATGGACCAAGGAGAACCAGGCAAAGATCTACCGATATTGGAGCAGACGCGGGAGGTTGATCCCCACGAGAGAGAGAGAGCTCCAAGAAGATGGAGGCAGCCACAGAGCTGACCCCAGATACGCTCACGGCCACTACTGAGATGGGCAACGCCCCATTTCAGGTTACAGCGCCTGTGGCACTGTGGGAGTAGTTTTCCCACTTCGAGGATGTGCCCCCCTGAGCTGCCCAAGGTGAGTTTCTTCTTTGCCTATCTCGATTGTGGTTTTTCATCTAAGTATGTGGTGATGAATAATGCAAAAATTTATTAGCTTCGATGACATGCTATACATAGTGGTTTAAATAACTTGTGTTTATTATACTGGAAAGTAATTCAGAATTTGTTTCTGTTTCAATTAGATCCCTGATGCAGACAAGGATCATGTTGTTGTACATGTCACTCCCTATGAGGTGGATGACCTGAATATATGCACTGGGAAAACAGAGTTCTTAGGCTGTTGGACTCTGGAATCCATTTGCACTTATAACGATGTCGAGTTGTATTCCAGCCTCACTGTTGTTTGGCGTGTTGTTCAGGGTGTACTGAATCACAAGAAGTTCAAAGCTACTCCTTCATTTGTGAGGCGTACTGTTCTTGTCAAGCTTACGCAGGAAGATCACGTGGCATGCCTCCACAAACAAGTTTATGAGTGGCAAGGCCACAAGGTTATCTTCATGAAAGTTCACAAGATTGAGCTGCTGCCGGACGTCCTCGATGATGTTCATGGCAAGGTCCGTCTTGTGTCCAGCCCAAATTAGATCAAGGCATGAAATAGTTGCCCCAGCTAGTGTTTAATAGTAGTTTGGATTGTGTCTAATTATCTGAACCTTGCTTATTATCAAGCCCTCTGGGCTAGTACTCTGTTTAATCCGTCTATGGGAACTGCTGCTACTTTTGTGTACCCGTGAATCATGTGAGAACCATCGTAATTGTTGCAGAAACAGATGCGTCCTCACTAGTTTTTTCATGAATATGGCATGGTAAGACATAAGTTGTCACGGTTTATCATAAGAGCAATGTGTGTTTGATGAAATAGAGTACTTTTTCGAGAACTTTGCACCGATGTATACATAACTACTTGTAAACACTATTGGTGCTACCCCACTTGTAAGCAGTTGTGCAAAACACGGCACATTGGCTCAGCTCACTTGAACACTAGGCTATCGACTAGCTAAGAATCAATAATCCACTGTCTAACATATAAGCAACTATGTATCTTGTTACAGTGGTTCATACAGTTAATTGAGGCCACAATGCATATTCCAAACATTCACACGCTAGTCCAGCATTCATGTGGGACACTCACATGAAACTTGGCTTCATGAAAATATTAAAAAGCATAAGTTAAGTAATTTTATACATCTCAATGATTCATAAAACATAACAAACATATACTAGTTCACAGCAAAAGACAAAGTTGTGAGAAGGTTTACAAATCAGGAAAAAAACAGCAAGGCTTCTCTGAGCAAAGGGCCTCCCAGCAGGCTTAAATTTCCTGGAGTTCACTCTGGTTTTTTCTTGTTGCCACCATCCAGGGTTAGGTTCTCTCATTCTAGAATAACCAATTATAATTGTGTTCTCAGCTGGAATGCTGAACTGAACCACGTAGTATACTGACCAGCTGAAATTCTTGTGCATTCCACTAAACTTGAGCACCGCTATTTGCAGAAATAAGCAGACCACAATGCCTCTTGTCCATGCACTTGTCCCACAAACCTCTGTGCAGCCGTGCTAGCTAGTCCTCGGTCCATGGATCAACTCGTAGAAAGTGCATTCCGGACTAGGATACAGTTGTTTTTGCTCATCCCTACACTGCAATCAGGAAGTAAAATGTACGAATCAGCTTCTTCTAGATTGTGTTGGTCATTCTACCAAGTTACTACTAATGTAGGAATACCTGGAACACTGGTGGTTAGAGGACGACAGCTAGGAATAGCCATCACATTTTGTGCAATTGTACTAAAACTGACGTCTGTACTTTTGATTGCGCAGATAGAAACAATATGGAGACAAACATCCCTATTTGGGCAAATATGAAATGCCGTTATTTAAATAGTGACAAATATTTGCAGTGGCGTATGATTAACAGCAGCATCTATTGTGTTATAATTGGCACTAGATTGACAGTATGAAAGTGCCCTTAAGTAAGTAGCATGACATCAACACTGCCACTAGATTAACATGTAGAACAATAGCATTAGTATTAATGTCATGAGAGTAGCACATGGTCAGTAAATGTGCAATCAAATTTGTGCAGTTCCACTGGGAAGAAGCAATGTTAGCGGTGTGAGATTTAAGTGTAACTACAAAAACACAATTGATGGGAAATAAAGCAAGACGGAAGCACTTCATAAAATGGTGGTGGCATTGCTTCAATTTATCGACAGCACTAGACCATTACTTATAGTGACATTAGGCGGCATTGCTTAATGCTTTATGTGATTTTACATTGACGGTAGCGATATGGGCATAGGGACAGCAGGGGCATAAAGTGGTGAGGCAGATGTGGTTGCCGAGAGCGGCAAACACTCAGACAGCATGTCTGCATTTGTCCCATTTTTTATCTCCTTGGTGACATTTTCCTATGTGATCACATGAAATCTAGACATGTTCATTCTCATTTGCGTTGTCCCCCAACACCCCTCACTTTCTTTCATTTTTCAAGCAAGAGACAGGTCCACTTATCCCCACCCTTCGCCATCCACCATGCCTTCTTCGCCTTTTCAACCAAGAGAACGGTCAGGTAGCCAGTATCTACTACTTTCGCCCGTTTCCTTTAAGAACCAAGTCCTAGATTCATGCTACAACTTTCCCACTTTCTTCCCAATTTGAACCAACTCTTAGATTCGACTGTATGAACTAGCTTTACCTCTAATAATAGTAAAATTCTAGCTAGCTTTGGAACAGCCGACAGAAGTAGAAAAATATCCACACGCAACCACGTTGGGAGCTGGGGAAGTAGAGCAAGGCAGGTTTCGAAGGAATATATACCTGAGGGTCATCGTCGTCGGGAGGCCGCATCTTTGCCACAATACCTCAGGGAGGAACAAGGGGTTGGAGGCCCTCCCGAGCCAGTGCTATCTCGGAGAGAACGGCACGGCCGTCGATCGGGACGAGTGGGTAGCCGTTGGTATCCTCCCTCGCCGCCGATGACAGCGTGAACGATGCACCTACACCCCTGCCCCCGTCGAGGTGGTCTGGCCAGATTTGTGGCCAGCCGTGAGGAGAGAGAGTGTGGCCACCTATGTATTTCTTAGATCTAGAGAGCATGAGGGAGTGAAAGAGAGGAACCCTAGTAAAGAAAGTGCTAAGGCTCTTGATTATATATGTAGTGGAGTGATTTTGTTGTACCATCTTAAAAAATGCGCTCCTATGTGTACCCGCGAGTGGGCGTGATTGAACTAGTGGGTGCGTGTACCGCTTCTGTTCGTGAGAGTACAATATACTATGCCCAGAGAATGATCGCCACAAGAGTAATAGTATAAGTGTGTGATGTGTGAGCTAAAACAAAAAGGTGTGCAACGTCTTTTGTTTTTTATAAGTTCTGAGAGTAGGTTGTGAAGTGAACATATGTGTGTGACGTCTACCTGCAGATAGACGGTGGGTGCGAGAGGACTCGGGAGAGTCGTGACTCATGAGGGTGCATGTGTGCATGAGAGAGAGGGGGCACGTATCAATGCAATGCATGTGTCCATAAATCATGATCCGACAAACGTTCGCCACAAGCCGTTTCCTGACGAACGCTGTAAGAACCATTAGATGAGCATCCGACAGTGTCAGTTTTGCCATTTCATTTGACAGAGCGGCCACTCCTCGTATACACAAATGTTCCACATGAGTGTTAGCAACTGTCGTATGCTCCTCCCTCCGTTCCAAAATGTAGTGCATATAGCTTTATTGAAAATTCGAACCTCACAAACTTTTACCGAGTTGTCGTGTACCAAAATGCACATATAGAATACCAGGTATATATCATTTCATTCATCTTCGAGAGGTAACTATAAATATGTGGGAGGAGTCTACAAAGAAAGACCGTCGTATCACCTGCAACAATTTCAACCATCCTTTGGTGTGGAGGAATATCATAGGAACTCTATATGATATGATTTTTATAGGATTTTTTCCTTTGGAGCCAATTGGTTCATAGGAATAGATTCATATACTCCACACTTCCAAGGAAATAAACATGATATCATTTTTATAGATTTAGAGCCACTTGGTTCATATGAATGGATTCCTATACTCCCATAATTTCAAAGCAAAATAAACATTAGCGTATATTAAATAGAGAAGTTCCTATGATGTGAACCAAATGACATCTCTTTTCTAATCCCTCCTCATAGGAAGTGAGATACATGTCATCTCTAGATTCATTAGAAAAGTTCCTATGATGTGAACCAAATGACATCTCTTTTCCAATCCCTACTCATAGGAATTGAGATACATGTCATCTCTTTCCCTACAACTTCCATGTATACATCTTCTATTCCTAAATAACTAGTACAACCCACTAGTAGCTTTTTTCCTAGACATGCAACTATGGCACAAGAACACGTCATGCATGCAAGTCATAAATCACATTGTTTTTCTACTCTATGCATGCAAGCACCACATCATCAATTCATGCATGTTACGCATAAGTTATTTCTTGCATTAAATTTTGTATTGACAATGTATGTGCTAGTCACGTGCACACATTTGTAGTTCACATTCACATTTTTGTTAGAGATGTCATTCTTTTAACTGCATTTCATTTTTTCTCTTTCCCTCTGTCTAGGTGTGTACGTCATCTTCCGAAAACCAAATAATCCCAAAACACTTAGGCACGGTACATTAACTCCCTCCTCGTTTCTTGTTTCGTGACATATCAACCAATAAGAGATGTGGGCCGTGCATGCTTTCAATGGCTGGAGAGTTTCAAACATGATATGCAGTGGTTAATTCATTGCATGGAATGCTATTAACTAGAAAAAAAATCCTAAGATGACTTATACACCTAGACGGAGGGAGTATTACATTTTTTTTATTTTAAGCATACATTCACTTCCCATTAGTTATAGATGTTTTTGGAGGAACTTTTATGCACTATCTATACCCCTATATAGTGTGCGAATAACTTTGAAATATGGTCGTTGGATGAAGCTAATCCGACAGTGCAGATATGGCAAATCCGAGCACTACTGGCCGTTGGATATGATCAGCATTCCACCAGATTCTGCCACATGTACAATCTAGAAGACTCCATGGTTGAACTTAAGCATAGTGCACAAACCTCAAAACACAAGCACTTCTCCTTTGTTCTAGAATCTTCCATGTCATAATTGCCCAAATTTTTTTTCAAAATGAATTGCCATTATTTGTATTTTAGATTATGCTTTACAATGCACAATCCCATGAATCTTAACCTTTTTATAAAACTAATTGATTTTGAATGAGATGAACTATAAGAACTAAACGAACATCTACATCATGCATATATGACTCAAAGCTTTACATGCTATAGTGTGTATTTATTCATAATTTGGTTTCCAAATCTCTTGCGTTCAATGCATGTGTACCTTACTACTTTTGAGTAGAGTGGCAAATTTCACGCGGCCACAGGTATATCGAAATGCAGGGCCATGCGTCATTGCCTTTCGGTAGAACCTATGTCCACAATTTTTTGTACATATATTTCCACTGGTCCCCGAACCCAAAATGTTGCCTCGTTCTCGTAAAACCAAGCAGCCCACACACTACAGGAATCAGTATCTTTGCCATCAGCCAGTTCTTTGTCATCAGCTAGCTGACGGCAAAGGAGGTCTTTGCCATCAATATACCGAAAGCTGAAGGCAAAGAAAGAGTGGACGACAAAGATAGTATTTGCTGTCAGCCAGTTTTTTGTCGTCCGCTAGCAGACGACATAAAAGCTTTGTCGTCCGCTAGCGGACGACAAAGAGGGAGGGTGGTGTACTAGCGAGGGCCTCCTAACGGCCACATTCTTTACCGTCAACTAGCAGACGACAAAGAATCTTTGTTGTCGGCTAGCTAACAACAAAGAAAGTGGCCAACAAACGTCCATCAGCTACGCTCTTTGTTGTTCGCTAGCGGACGACAAAGAGCTGTAACCTAAACTAAAAGACCGCCAACCCCACTTCCCTCTCTCTTGCTCCCCTCTCTCCCTCCCTCATCACACTCGTGTTGCCGCCCCGTGCCCAAGCCACCCCTGCCGCTCCGCATTGCCACCCCGGCCGCTGTGCCCCGCCGTGCCGCACCGCCCCTATGCCCCGGCCCGGCCGCCCCGCCCCGCCCCATCGCCCCTCCACCGCACCCCACCGTGCCGCGCAGCCCCTCCTTCCCGGTCCGGCCACCC
>NC_041386.1:351389167-351395220 GCF_002162155.2 Triticum dicoccoides
CCGACCCGGAGCCCCGCCCCGCCGCGCCGGCGCCTCGGCGCCCCGGCCCGCCCTCCTCCATCCGGCACCCCCTGCTACGCCTGAAAGTGACATCCCTGTTTATTTTTCTATTTTTAGATTTAGTTTAATTAGGTTTAGTTTAATTTAGGCTTGGTTTAGTTCTGGTTTGGTTTCTGTTTTTTAGGTTTAGATTTAGTTTAGGTTAGATTATGTTTATTAGGTTTAGTTTAGGTTAACAAGAAAGAAGAAAGATGAAAAAAGAAGAAGAAGAAGACGAAGAAGAATAAAAGGAGGAAGAATAAGAGGAGGAGGAGGAAGAATAAGAGGAGGTGGAGGAGGAAGAAGAAGATTAGGGGCGCATCACCAGCGATACCGGGTCGAGCGGGTTAGGGGGTTCCTTGGTGTCGATGGAACCCTAAATAGCAAGTATTGTCGGTGCAAGATACACGTGGACGTCGGTGTTGAACACTACATCCATGTCCCATAAGTGACGCCAGCGTCCGGCGTCCCAAAGCAACAGTTCTCGGTGTCGATGCCTGTCGAACACCATTGCAAATTTGTCTGGCAGCCTCTGTGATGACGATTAAAAGGCAAGTGTTGAAAGTTGAAACACCCAAGCTGACTCAAGTCAGGTTGGTTGTTTGAAATTTTAAAACTTGGCTTTAATCCTCATCGCAAAGGCTGCCAAACAAATTCACCAAGGTGTTCGACCGTCATTGACCACCAAAACTATTATTGCGGGATGCCGGGCGCCGGCTTCACTTGTGGGATGTCGATCTAGTGTTCAACACCGAGCGCCACATGTTTCTCGCACCGATGATACTTGCTATTTAGGGTTCCATCCACGCCAAGGAACCCCCTAACCCGCTCGTACTATTGTAAATATTTAGTTAGGTCGACGACAAAGCACGTCGTTAACCCACTAATGGCCTATAGCTGACACGTCGGCCATCCAGGTCCTTTGGCATCTACTGGCGGACGGCGAAGACCATTTCATCTTTGTCGTCCACCAGCGGACGGCAAATATGCCTTCTTCGCAGCTCGTTCGACCGGACCTGTTGCCGTCCGCTAGGCATGCCTTTCTGTCCACTATGGCTGATGGAAAAGTTCCTGATTCATGTAGTGACACATATTAAGGCGTCGGCTCGAACTCAACCCCCCTCCCATTTAGTACGAGGTGGCCCCGCGCGCCGTAGTACTCCTACAAACCATACCGTCGCGCGCACCATCAGTTTTCTTGAAGAGGACGAGCGAGAAGCGGATTTGTAGTGGAGGCGCTTTCAAAAAAAGGATTTGTAGTGGAGTCCCCTACCCTAGCGTGCCCTAGGTAGTTACCGCACGCATCATTGGTTTTCTCTTTTCCTTATGCTCTTTCACCCTAGAGTGAAATGGTGGTTGATTCGTCCGTCTAGCTTAATGCGGGAAAGGTGGGGCTTTGTGATTTGACCCCTCATCGCTCATTTACTACAGCGGCGCTACGACCGGGGTGCCTCCAAGTCCAACCGCTGCTCCGAACTGTAATTAGGTGCATCACACGTGGAACAAGACGGCGGATGAGCCACATGTTGGCCAATGGAGTCCTGTTAAGTGTGTCGCCATTTCGTGTGCGGACTGACCCTGCTTGAGTTGTACACCAACACGACAGGAGCAGCCTACCACTTGGTTTTGCTGCTTGGTGAATTCTGACAATATTGATCTAAAAAGATATGTACTGTACTACCCTCTCCATCTTGGTTTATAGGGTGTGCACATAGTTCTAGGTCATCCATTTTACTAACTAAATATGAGTTACTATGTCACAAAAAGTATATCATTGGATTCTTAAGCGGATGTAGTTTCTAAACATATAATATTCATCACATATATAGCCAGTTAAATTATCAACGTAGAACGACTTGCATGCCCTATAAACCAATACGGAGGAAGTAGTAAAAATGAGGTGATTTTACCGAGCGATGGGCGGGGGAGCATGGCCTGTCATGCGGTCCCACGTGTCATGATGTACCAAGGTGATGCACGTGTACCTCTTGAGGCAGAACAATGGTAGAAGCAATACTACGTGGTTTTCTTGAAGGAGATGATGGCTAAGCGAAGTGTGAAATAATGGTTGCTTTGTCCGCCTTGGAAGGTCCAGCATTGTGATTTGACGTCTCATTGCTCATTACTACTACTGGGACGGTACAACTGGGTGCGTCTCCCCTACTGTTCTGCACTGTTATTTTGTGCATGGCACGTCGACCCGGTTTCTATATGACCCACATGTCGGCGAGAGGAACTACAGAATTCATGAAAGCGAGAGTCGACGGAGGATTACAAGACACGGCTTGGGTTTTGCTGCTTCACGTGATCCATCCATACAAACCCGGACTAAAAAAAGGCAAGGGCGGGTATTTTCCCGCGGGACAGGCAGGGGAGTTTGGTATAGTGTGTTCGAGGCAAGGAGGCAGGAAGGGAAACAAGAAAATAAAGGTTGAGCGACTTAGTTTTGGGAAAATCTGATTTTACGGAATATGTACCCACTATGAAGGTAGTACTACTTACTACTCCCTCCTTTCCGGTTAATAGGGCTGATCTAAGAAATTTTGTTTTTCCGTTTTATAAGTCTCAATTCTACTACTAGTAGTAGTAGTACCATCACATGTTGGATTTCAAGGTGCGTTAAATCACCCGATGCAAGCACTGTCAAGAGAAAACTCACCAATGCATGTAGAAGTTCATCGAAATTTAGTGATCATGCATGCATTCATTCTAATTAATGCCTCGGTAAACATAACTTCGTGAGAAAAATGAGTGTACTAATTACTTGTGCAAACTGTGAAATTAATTCCACCACTCACCGTCTACCTTGGTTGGAGAGCTTTTGAAATTTAGCCATAAACTAGAAAGGAGGGAGTAGTAACATAGCCTAGGATAGCTTGCTACACCACGGACTCCAAGTAAATTGATGTAGTAGTACTACTCCAATATACCACTGTGCTACTAAAAGACATACTCGCTCCGTTCTTTTTATAGATTCCACTATGGACTACATTCGAAACAAAATGAGTGGATCTACACTAAAATATGTCTATATACATGTGTATGTAGTTTGTAGTGGAATCTTTAAAAAGACTTATATTTAGGAACAGAGGAAGTATATTCCAAATAGTATGATAATCTCTCTAACCAAGGTAGGGACGAGGAGTAAACGGAGGTAGTAGTAAAATTTTCTCGTCGTCCTGCGAGGAACCTCGCACGTGGGCGAGGGTGTGGGCGTAAGGCGTACTAGTAAGCAAGCTTCACCTCGTCCTGCGAGCCACCGCAACCGTGGGCGGGAGAGACGTCATAATAAGCAAGCTTCTTTTCATTCTGCGAGTTGACGGGACACATCAAAAGTAATACGTACAAAGCATCTCGAGTGTATAGAGCCTTGCCTCTAAGGTATGCCCCACATGGTTTGCCTCTTTTTTAACATGACGTGTCAAGTCGGAATTTTTTTTGTTCACCCATGGTAGACGATCCTCCATCAAGTGTACAACCAGTACACGTGTCAAATTACCATGTGGGCTGTCTTTTCGTACAGAAATGAGCTCCACCGTGTACCCGCGCGGGTGTGGTTGGGAAAGAGACGGGAGTACGTGCGCCCTGCGTGCACCTCTTCTCTTCGTGCACGTCCCCCACCTACGTGGGTGTGTGAGAGAGAGATACAAACCTAGACATAATGCATCGTCCATCCCCATGCCTCCGCCCAGTCCGACCACCAGTCAGCACCATGCCCCACTCCTCCTCACCTTATCTCTCATCTTTCTTGAGATACCTTTTTCTGATAAAATTCTTGAGATATCATTAGTTTTTACACATGGGATTACTCCTGCATGGGTCAATCACAACATGTGTTCCGTGCAATGCATGGGCATCTTGCTAGTCCATGAAAACAACACATGGAAAAATTTCATGGTGAACGAGGGATTTGAATCTACTGGGAGGGGTTGTTTGGATCTTGCCCGGGGTAGCCATAATATGGGCGACCCTTTTGTCCACCGATGCCTTTGCCACAGATGAATGGCTCGGGTGCCCTGGCCTCCTCCAGCGCCCACGTTGGAGACGAGCTCGCACGAGCTGCGCTTTTTTTGTCCCACCACACCGCCTGAACCGGCTGCAGACCGACCGGCGACCCGCGAATTACATCATCCAACCGTAGCCGCACACATTCTGACAAAAACTCAACAAACCGGACAAAGTTCGTGCAAACACGGCAATATTTCATATAAACAGTAACGGAATTCATATAAAATACCAGATTTACATTCAGATCAACTAAGCGGTGCTAGTATTGGACACCACATGTATATAATACCTGGCCTAAATGGTCGCCCGCTGATCCATTTGTGTTCCTCATGTCCGACAGCATGATCACAGGACTGCCGGGAGCCCCAAAGGTATATGCCTCAGCGCAAATGATGGCTCGCTTCCCACTGCCCAATAGATATGGTTGGCTGATGCCCAAGATGATGGTGGAAGGGGGCTTCTCCGCTTCCGTAGAGCCCATGTGACGTCGAGGAAGATCCTCGCAACAAAAGGATCCGGCAAGACACCTGCTGTATACGCCAGCGTCGCCTCCGTGGTGGCCTTCATGGGACCCAAGCGGTGGCGGCCTCCCGTGTTCTACTTCTCCTCGATGATGGCAGCGGACGCGGAGGCGTTGGCCACCGACTCGTCGCTCTCCGCGTACCCGGCTTATGTCACTGCTTGCATGGCGCGGCTGCCGGCATGGGAGTCTCGGCCACAGAAACGGGAGACACGATCACAGACATGGGAGGCGCGGTATGAGGCAGCGGCGTGGATGGTAGTGACGACGCATGTGCGCCGCTCCTCGTCGAACTGGCCTAGAGCGGCAAGTTGCTGAACGGCTCGCTGGCTTGGGGCAGCAACTGGTTTCCGTCGGGCGAGGGGAAGGAGGTAGATCATCGAGCTGCATACCTCGTATCTGGCGGGCTCGGTGGGCCACCCAGCCAGCTTGGATGCGGGATAACTACTCCTCGTAAGCCATTGTAAGAGTGGACAAAATGGTGAAGGAGGAGATATGGGAGCGGCGAAGGTGTGTGATTCTTGGCCGACGTTTGGCCTCGTTTAAATATGAGATTAAATAGACGGCGGACGGGAGGAGCTCGGCCGGTGTTGCGTTTCTCAGCTTCGACATGGGTTTCATGGAGGCGTTTGAATGCGGCAAGGAGGCGTGTTTAGCCGGGCATACAGCGAGTGGCGCCCTTGACACTGACGTCTGACACCACGTCGTTCTTCCACTCACGTGTGGGCTCTTTGGGTACATGGCCTGCATGTCAGTGACCCAATGCAGGCAGTGCACGGCAGAGGAACTTTTGGTGGGCCAGGGCGGTCAGAAGAGGGCATTTCATAAACCGATGATTGTTCATTGAGTGTGACATCATCTATTTCATGTAGATAAGCCTACTATATAATGTAAGAGAATTTTAAAATTTTCATATATACGTTGATAGCCCGTTCGATCGTTGTGATTCCTAAAGACCGCTCCAAACATCAATGTTCTGCTTATCACAGATAAGATTGATTAATACCCGTAACAATCCATGTCCATAACAAAGGGTGCATCCATGTATAGGTTGAGCGTGTGTCTTGAGTCGTGTGATGTGTGCATGTAGGCGGTCGAGTGTTGCGTGCGTGCATGTGTATGTTTTAGATTTGCATGCATGTGTGTGTACGTGTGTGTGTTCGTGAGTGCATGTGTACGTGTCAGTGTTGCATGCCTGCATGCGTGCGTGTGTTCCTTATATGTACGTGTCAGTGTTGCATGCCTACATGCATGCGTTTGTTCGTGCGAGAGTTGCGTGCGTGCATGTGTACATGCGGGGTGAGGCTACATGTCAGTCGACTGACTTTTTCATCTCTAGTCAGTAGATTTTCTAGCCGTTTGATATGAAATCAAGGGCCTGTAGTTTATCTTCAACCTCCACCCCCTGAGCCGCCAGCCACGACCGGCCCGCGCCGCCACGTCGCTCCACCCTCCCCAAAACCACTCCCCACTGCAGGTCCGCAGC
>NC_041386.1:351395300-351455621 GCF_002162155.2 Triticum dicoccoides
CCCGCGCCGAGCTTTTTCTCCAACGATCCCCACGCCAACGCCCAATCACCACGGCCCCCACCGCCAGCGACTGCCAGTCTGCCAACTAGAGGTCTCACGAGTTCGAATCCCCACCGACCACTAATTTATTACCATTTGTGTCCTTCATATACGTGCTGACGGGTGAGCCCTATGGTAATGTGTGCTGCTGAATGTGGACCGTTTGACTGGTCAATTGATCGTGTGATCAACAAGTTACAGAGTTGTATGGTGAGCCAGTGACCGTATGATCACCCTAAAATGTATTTTATTAGCATAGTACAGACTCAAACTACCATTTCTTTCTTTCATATACACGTTGACAGGTGGGCCCCATAGTTACGCGCCCTGATGGTGCAACACTAGTTGCGCCACGTGGAGCGTTTGACTGGTCAATTGATTGTGTCATCAAGAAAATACGGAGTTGTACGGGTGAGCCAGTGACCATATAATCACGACATGTATTTTTTTAATATGGTACAGACGCAAGCGCTCATATATACTTGTAAGCACTCACCGCTATAAGCGCACACACACAGACCCTACCCCTATGAGCACCTTCGAGAGAATGAGCCAGCATATGATCTTGAGATTTTACGAAGTAACCATAGGTGCCTCGTAGTCGAGTGGAACGTCTCCTCCTACTAAACACACATCGCCGGAAAATACTGGAATTAACCAAGGATAAATGAAAGCACCAAGACTTTAATCCTGGTGGGCTCGAGAAACCACTGTCCTCCTAACCATCCAACCACATGTCCAACCACAGGTTGGTTAGCACCACAAAATGTATATGGTGACCGTCATGAGCTTATTCTGAAGTCTAGTGACCATATCATGCTTTCGCTTCAAATCAATTACCGTAAGTGTCATCAACAAAATACAGAGCACCCATCAAATATAATGCCCATCAGTGTCATCAACAAAATATGGAGACGTATTGTGAGCTATATACCGTATGATCACCACAAGAATGTATACGGTGACCGTAATGAGCATATTCTGAAGTCCAATGATCGTATAGTGCTTTCACTCAAAATACAGTGACCGTCACCCATGAATGTGTCATGGGCATGCATACTTTTAGCGGGCCGAGAGATAGTTTGTGTGCGTACGTGAAAGTGGTGTAGAAAGAGGGGGTGTCCGGTGGAGACAAGGAGAGATATGCCCTTCATTTCTCTTACCCGTGACTAATATTTTAGGAGAAAATATAAACATTCGCAATGCAGAACAAATATTTTTGGATGCACCATGCAATTAACTTTCATTTATAACATTGTACTATTGTATATGATTATTTTCTTAGTGGTTGATTGCGTGTGTAGTGTGGTGGGCACATCATTTCTAGTTGGGGTGGGCACATCATTTCTAGTTGTGGTGGGTCAACATGAGGACTCATGGGTCAGTTCCATCCTGCACCACATAGGTTGGACCGAGACACATTATACGAAGACCCATGTGGAGGACTCGGCGTACAACACGAAGCTACCAGAGTCGTGGAGTACTCTTTCCCCACTAGTGATATGTCGACTATATATGATTTGTAACCCTAGGTCCCGAGTATGTTACAGAAGCCTGGGGGGATAGTTCATCGATAGTATACACACACGCACAATGCCTGGTATTCACATATACTTTGTACACACTCCTATCACTAATATACAGTACCAGGAGTAGGCTTTTTCCTCAACTACAAGGGTCCTAACTTGAGTAAAACTTTGCCTTGTATTACCATCCACCCTAACAGTCAGGGATATCCTACCGAATGATCTGATGGAATCATATCTACCAACTACTAAGAGAGAGGTGTGTCTGCGTGGGGGGGGCAATGTGTGCGAGAGGCCTAAAGATATTGTGCGTGCGGGAGAGACGTACGCGCATATATATGCGTATAGAGGACTAGTGGAGACCATGCGTGTGTATATATGCATGTGAGAGATATAGTGTTTTCCAACTGAGATTAGTGAAAAGAGTGGTACATAGTTGTCAGAAAGAGAGAGAGAGAGATTGAGAGAGAGTGTGTGTGTGATGTGTGTGAGACACCCCGACACCTCGGGAGATATTGTGAGCATGTGTGAAAGAGAAATGTCGATGTATATAAAGTGTGTGCACTTATGCGTTTAATAGAGAGATATATAGCGTGTTTGTGAGAACGGGCCGAGGCATAGTGCATCTACGTGTAAAAGGCGGTTATATGCATTAAATTAAAATATAAATGGCATAATTATTTTTGGATGAGACATGAATTTTGTAATTTGTGTATGAATGAAAATCGGTGTATCAGACACCCATACTCTATTGAATTCTAGCATGTTCATGTGTTTATTTCATATTAAGATCCATAGAGTGAAAGCGGTTTGAAATACAGGCAATGCATTGCTTTTGCAATTCATATATAAACATTAATTAGTGCACTCCATGTTGTTGGTGTGAAGCACTTTATACATTTGTCACTTACATGGATACGTTCCAAATTGCTAGCTACGAAGTAGAATACATGTTGAATTCAACATGAAGGGGGTTTCGAAGATTCGAATGCATAGGAAGTGCATTCATCTATTTGAACACAAGATAATGGCATTTGTAAATCAGATCTAAAAGGGGGCATCAATCTTTGTTGTGCGTTTGAACATGCTATATATTCATACGCATGTCAAACTATTTTTTTGCAACCAAGGTGATTATATCTGGAACCATGCCGGAACAGAGGTAAGTTGCATATTTTTTAATATATACTCGTGTACAATGTATATTCAAATGTACCCCCTCCATTCCAAAATAATCGTACTTTTTGGATTTTCAAGAGTAAAGATTTATGAAGTTTGACAAATCCCGAAAGTTCAATTCAAGAGAACCAAAAATGTTAATGCTTCTGCTCCCAAATATTGAACGAAGTGCCAAATAAGCCTCTGGTAACCCGAAACTGGGCGGGACTAATGTTTGGTGGTAGGAAATTATTGTCCTGACTCTGGCCCGTGTAGCCTATCGGCCCGATGTCCAAAGGTCTAAACCGGGGTAGCTTTGTAACTTCACCAGGACGCCAGTCTGAACCGCCTCCGAGAAACATTCATACGCCGTGGGTGCCTAAACACCCAGGTGCTCGGCCGAAATCTATCTCTCCCACCATATGGGACACCTTAGATTACTATCCTAGCCCCTACCCATAATATGTCCGAAATTTTAGATGGGGCAAAGTTTGTAACTTTCCCCAAATTCCAAACAAGCGCGTCCCAAACTAAAATGTTGTTCCCCCCTAGTCCCCCTCCCTCTGTTTCCCCATTCATAGTCCGTGGGCGCTAAAACACCCTCTCCACCAACCGTGAAACCCCAGCCTCCTCCGTCCTCCACCCCATCACGCCCAATCCACCGCCGCCCTCCTACATCAAGCTGGAGCCGGTACCCCGACGTTGGCATCGAACACAACCGCAACCGCAACGCCTTCAAAGACTTAGCAGCGGAAGGTGAGGCAGAGCTAGCTCCACGACACCGACGCCGACGTGCGCCATACCAGAACCACTTCGACCACGCCGTCCTACAATCGTCCACTACACCAGAGCTATTCTCGCTACGCCGTCGTTTGCCGCCCCAGATCTGATTCCCCGCCGCCGATAGACGGCCATCGCACCACACTCAACAACTTGTCCATGGGTTCGTCGAAGGCTCCATCGTCCTCCACAACTTCTTGTTTCCAGCGAACCACAAGAAGATCATTGGAAAAATACAAGGAGGACACAACACTGCTAGTAGAAAGAGGTACTCCTCTTCCCTCATGCAAATCTTACGTCTCTACTCACAGACCGCATCTATCAATCATCCCATGTTCTTACATCAAAGTACTGATGTTGTGTATCCCGCATTAGTCACTCATGATTGGACGCATCTTACGTTTCCATGGCAGTTTGATAGTGGTTGCATCTTGCATTGATTTCTACGTTGTACTGCTTCTAATTTTTTGAACTGCCACTTATGACAAGACACTTTTAACTTGGCAGAGTGATATTGGTTGCATATTTCATATGGTGTCTAGCTTGCATTACTTCTATTTTGTTGAAAATCCTTCTACTTAGTTTACATATCGTAGCTGTGAATATGCCATGCCGTCCTGCTTTTCTTTCATATTCCATCCTCATACGGTTGTCTTACATCAAAGTATTGCTTGTGTGTATCATGCATCAATGAACTCCAAAGAGCATTTTTATTGTTTTGTGTTGTGGGTACAGCTTGACATGGCAAAATCAAAAAAGAGCAAGGAAAACAATATAGTAGGGAATGGTGTTACTTGTCAGGTGAAACGAAAAAGGATCTGCCCTCGAGATTTTCCTGGTACGTATGGTGCAGTAGAAGGTCCAAGTCCACGGGCTAAATCTACAAACACAGTATCACCTGCTCCACCAGCTGCAGCATCCGCTTCAACTGTACCAGCATCCCAAGCTGCCTTCACACCTAACACCACTTCCGAAGCACTTCTGACACGACAGGACTTGGCAAGATCAGATGAACTTCATGAGCATCAACTCCAAGACGGTACCTGACCGTGTCAAGTTGCAGTTTCATGCTCCTTTATATGTACTCTCATAGTTTGATGTGCACTAACACTTTCCATATTCGTTGTTGAACTAGCACCACGGCCAAAGCGGAAGTAGACGTCAAGGATAATGCTTGACAGATTAACAAAAACTAAAGGAGGAATAATGGAGATCCATTTTGAGGCATGTTTTAAAAGGCCAGGTGATGCTAAAGTGTCAGCCAACTTAATATCATAGGCAGCCATTGACATTAGGTGTCACACATGTATCCTCCCAACGTGGATCCAGTATAGGAATGAGAAAGACAATAACCAGTTTAACACCTTCCTTAATGATTTATCTGTAATTAATGTTATTCATCGCAATTTGTAATATTGTCTTGCTCTGTGGCATACTTTGTAGCTTCCTACTAATAAGACTTACATTCTTTTTTCAACATATGATGTTCAAGTTGGATCCGAAAGGTAATGCAACTAAACAAGCATGCACTCATGTTTTTCAGTCTGCTCTGCGACAGTATCGGTACCACCTTAGAAAATCTCACTTTGAAGTCAAGGCTAACAATGAACCCAAAAATCTCAAGTGGAATATATTACAAATGAAGACTGAACAGCCCTTGTTAAACACTGGTCTGATCCAAAGAATCAGGTAGGGTATATGTATTTGATCATACCACATATTGAACTTGTATTTATGTATGTGCCTTACAAGTGTATCTTCTTCTGGGCTAACTGTTTGAAGAACAAGAACAACCGTTCTAAAGTGGAATTCCAACAGACAACAGGATCTTGTAAATAGCTGCTAGTTCCTTCTTTTTTCTGTGCCATATTATCGTATCTATATTGACTTGTTCCAAATATAGAGGAAAACCTGTGCGGACCAAAAAGAACCTGAAAAGAATGTAGTGCAAATCTTCAAGGATTGCCACACCAGCAAGATGAAGGGCATGAGCACACCAGTTCAAGCCGTTGTTGTAAGTCCTTACTCCTCCTCCCTTTGAACTGATTGGTATTGTGATATGTTCATTTAACTGCTTGGTTTGCATCCAATGTCAGTTACTCTATTCACTTTTATACACAGTTGTCCTAACGTATCATTTCACCTTACATGGTTTAAAAGAGATGAAGGATATTCTTATGGTCTTGGTCTGTAATCTAGTTGTGATGTTCACATACGCATACAATGATACAATAGCCTGTTTGTTTTATATCTGTTTGCCCATGATATGAATGATGTCATACTATGTTCATCCTACTTTAAAACATGTCTCTTTATCCTTAGATGTCAATGAATGTGAGGAAATAGACAATACAGTAGGCATGCGACATGGACATATGTTTTGAAAGTGATTTTATTATGTAGTTGGCCCTATAATACATGCTAATGTATTACAGTAGTTCACCAAAATAAGTTATGTACAAATGTGAAACCTACTTTGTTTGTTTTTGTCTCATTACTAACTTATCTGGTACACTAATCTACAAGTTCAAACTTTCAGCAAGCTATGGAAGAAATGATTGAACAGCCACAACCACTTGAACGTGACGAGGCTACCACAGGCACAATGTCACCTTTGGTTGTAGTGCGTCAGTATCTCTCCACTAACAGTGCAAAAAGCACCTTCCTGTGTAATTCTGGGTTGGTTTGCAAGGTAACCTCCTACAAACTGCCTACTGAACGAAATCTTCCGGCTAGAGAGAGTGATATATCTATGCTCCGGACACAAGTCCAGTCCCTAATGGACATTGTTTCGGAAACAAGAATAGTGGTTGACAAATGTCATGAAGATATGAATGGTTTCGAAACCCTTCTATCAGACATTTGGTTCATTGTTCAAGATTAATGGCGGAAAAAGGGGAAGATCGTGCTGCTCCATCAGATTCAACAACCTAAAACATTAACGCTCAACTCAAATGATATGTGCTTCTATACATCTGATGGTGCTTTTATCTGCAAGGACTGTAAACTTTATGCCAACAGGCCTTTTCTTGTACGGTTGGAATTTATTTTGTTGTGATACAACATTTATGATGCTGCCAAAGGCTGCAGTAATTACGATGCTATTTTTGTATAGTGTAGCTTTATCTTAGTAATATATGTCAGATTTCGGGTTCCGGCAGACCCTTGAGGTTCGAACACTGGGTGCGCGCGGAGATCTCTCCCCTACCGATCTACGTCCAATCTCCTCGCGTGATCTAAACTAGAAACCACGAACAACACAAGGGACACAAGGTTTATACTGGTTCAGGCCACCGTTATGGTGTAATACCCTACTCCAGTGTGTGGTGTGGTGGATTGCCTCAAGGGGCTGATGATGAACAGTACAAAGGAAGAACAGCCTCACGGGAGGTGTTCTTCAGCTGGTGCGATGAACTGCTAGGGTGAGTTCACTCGCCTATCTCTCTATCTCTCCCTCTGTTAGGGCTCTACCAGATTTCTCAATCTCCCCTTGATGTCTCTACTCTGTGGTGGCTAGCTCTATTTATAGAGGCCCTAGGCCTCTCCCCAAATAATGAGCGGGAAGGGTGCCAACAATTGGCCATTTTGAAGGGGAACATCTAGTACAAGTTATCTTGACCAAAGGTGGTCTTCGGCTGCCAAAGGTACTGGTGATGACGCCGTCTTGGCCTCCACGATGACCTCCGTCCTGCCGCTCTTCTAGTCTTGGTCTTGTTGCACCGGAATGGCAACCTTTGCCCGATGCCTTGGCTTGCGCTTGCCCTTTTTGCACCAAAGGGGAAACAAGGACACTGCGGAGGCTGGCGCCCGCCTGGTCTCGATCGTCATGGCTTGCGTCACGGGTTCCTCGCGAGGTATCCCCGCCTTGATCTCTCCGCCTCCTCGCGAGCCTGCCGGATGAGCCTACCTCTGAGGAGGCTTTCTGTCGTCCGCCCCGCAAGGCTTGGCCCCTCGCGAGGTTCTTGAGCTTGGGCTGATGAAGATGGGCCGCGTTGGGCCCCACTTGGGCCACGCCACAGACCGTAGGCAGGCAAGTCTGGGGACCCCCGTTCCCAGAACACCGACAATAGCCCCCGGGCCCAAGGCGCGCCCGGGCTTGGCCTAGCAGGAAAGCAAAGGGGCAAGCGCGAAGCGCCGCGGGCCCTAACAGCATGCGGCCTTGGGCTCCGCGTGGCGATTGATTGGACGTGGGTGTATGCACTCCCCACGACGCCTCGGCAACTGCATGACTTGACAAGTCCCTGCATGCAGAGAAAACGGTCATGATTACCTACGATCGTGGTGCTCGGTGTTTGGCCTCCTCTGACTATAAGTACGGGGCTGGGCGAGCCCCTTCAGTCCATCCCTTCCTACTGCTCCTTCCCTTCTCCTTCCTTGTTCTTGCTTCTCCTCACGCCAATGGCACCAATACGCCGGTTCTCTGCAGAAGAGAAAGGAAAGGCCCCCCGAGAGGGTCCTGACCCACTTCCGCTGAAGAAGCAGCTGGTCCTCCGCCACCGAGACGTGGGTGTTCAGCAGGAGGCACTGAGGCCCTGGTACGAGCGGTCGCCGCCTGGGTATCCGCTACCCTTGTACGCCTGCGTCGTAGGTCCTGCGGGAGAAGGCGTCGAGCAACTTTGACGGTGGCGCCATCAACGCGGGCGAGTCACGGTGGTGTGCGTCGTTCCTCCTAGAGTCCACGCTGAACGCTCCTCTTGCGAGCTCGTGCTCCATGCCGACATGCCTCCAAGCTCTTGGATTCGCCTCCCTCCTTCCTTCGCCTTCGAGATGCCGCCGAGCGGGGCTCTGGAGCTCTGGCTGCAGCACGCTGACTGCAGCACCCTTGCGACCGGAGCAAAGCTCACGGTCATCGCTCCGGGCAAGGTCTTCGATGCTGAAGTACGCCGGCTGGAGTGCTGCCCCAGGGAGAGCGGCAGGGGCGATGACCCGGCGAGGACCTGGCCTGCCCGTCGGCCCTCCAGCAGCTCCTCAGGCAGCAGCGGAGGAGCTGGGGAATTCAGTGGCACCCCGAGCTCCTTGCGACTTCGGAGACGAGCAACAACAGCTATGAGCCCCCGAGCTCGCGCGGTGCTCAGAGCGGGGCAGCTGTGTCCAGCCGCCGGCGCCACTGATCTGGATGGGGTTGGCGTCGACATTGGGCAGCCCACTGTTGATGATGGCTTCCCTTGCGGCGGTGCGGGCGATTAGTGTTCCTTAGGATTAGAACTGTTGTTCCCTGCGAGGAATCGAAGCAACACCCCGTGGGGGTATATAAGGCGTCTGCCATGTCTTTTATGAATATTATATCCTTAATATGAATCGGTGCGAGGTGCTTGTCCTGTCTCAGCTCGGCTCCCCCTTTCTATCCTCGCGAGGACTTGGCGCTCTACGCTGACAGGTCCCAGTTCCCAGGCAGGCTTCAGCCATCGCTGGTATGCCAGGTCGCAATGCCGTGGTCAAGGCCAGGAGGTGAGCGGCCCGAGGTCCGGTAAGAGCCCCCGAGTCGCGATGCTCGGGAGGTCCCCTTTAGTGCTCAAGCAGCCCTCGCTGGGTGAGAAAGGAAGGTAACGTCACTGTGACAGAGCCGCACTGGGCGAGGGTTTTGTGCTGCGTTGGTCCAACTCTTGTAAGGGTGTGACTTATCTCTTGAGTTAGGTGTAGTTCCTCGATGAAGCGCCTGGCCCGAGCAGTGGCAGCTGAGGCGCTGCTGGGTTAGGTCCTCGCGAGCTTCTTCCCACTCCCCCGCACTTTCCTTAATGCTCTACGTCCTCAGGTCCCGGCCCTCGAGCGAGCTCAGCCGCCGCTAGTATGAGAGGTCGCGATGCCGTGGGTCAAGGCCAGGGGGTGAGGGCTAGAGAGCCAGTAGGAGTCCATGAGTCGCGATGCTCAGGTACCCCCCTTTTAACGTGCAAGCAGTCCGTGCCGGAGAGAGGGAGAGACAGCTCGCGAGTCCCTAGCGTTGCTCCTGGAGTAGGTCCTGCACACCAGTCATAAAGAGAAACAAGACTTGTTATTACGGTTGCTAGCCAACCTTTGGTCGCTCCGGGGGAGTGATTGGGGTACTGAGGGCCTAGTGAGGTGGCGGCTTGCGGGGCTGCCGCGGCCAGAGCTCGACCACTTAGATTTTTCGGTGTTGCAGGGCGGACCCGTGTGTAGATGCCGTGCTAGAGCGAGCGGCTCTATAGGTAGGCGTCAATCGAGCAGGCGATTAGGTTGGGTATGTTAAGCACGCAGGAGGAAATTCATTTTAAGTAGACACGTAAAAGCAAACGCCGCAGGGCCAGGCCCGAGCAGCTCGAGGATGATGCAGCCCGAGGGGCACCCCAACAAGGTAAGTAAAGAGCATAAGGAAATGGACACATGCCGCAGGGACGGACCCACGCGACCTGGGAATAATTCGGCCCTATGGGCGCTCCCAGCTAAAAACAGAACATAGAAAGATGTCACCTAGTGCCGCTAAAGATGGAGTGATGCTAAAGAAGTGGGCGATGCGCGATGAAGACGCCGACCCTCACGAGCCCCCAGGCCCAGGAACCTTGGGAGGCTCCGGGGGCACAGGTGGGTCTCCGAGAACCATCTCCATCTCTGCCAGGACCGCACGATGCCTGACCTCCTGAGCCTCCAGAATGCTCCTCAGCAAGCTCTGATGAGCAGTGACCATGTTCGGCAGGCTGAAAGGCATGCGAACGTAGCTGTGATGTGGACCCTCGCAGCGCCCCACGCGCGAAGGCCATAGGCGCTCCTGAGACGCGGCTTGGTTGAGCCCTGGCACGTCGACACAGATGCGCGGCCCACCATCCTTGCCTGGATGTGGGGCCATGGCGGGCAAGCGGCGGCTGCCGCACATGACTCTCAACTCCTGTAGCTCCTGAGTGTTGCTTGCGATGAACTCCTGATGGTTTGGTCTTCCTTGCCTTGTACCTTCCTGAGGGAAACATGCCTGGAAGCACCCCTCCAAGTGGTGCCCGAGCGCCTCCCTCGCGACCTTGGCAAAGTTGGTGGCTCTCCAAGAAAGAGCCCTCGAGCCCTGCCTGAGGAGGGCGCCGGGAGCGCCTTCCTATGCGAGAGAGGGTGGCGCTCCCTGATTGGGCGCAGATCCTGACCCTACACCTCCGGAGGTGCCTGCCTCCTGATGGCTTGGGCCAGGCGAAGCCTTCTTCTTCTTGGGGGTCACCTCGGGAAGTCTTCCGTTTCTGCGGTCCGGGTCTTCGATTGTTGCGGCTTGGACCGCGCGCTCAAGTGAACACACTGCGTCCCTTTCTTCACAGGGTACGGTGATGACTCCACCGCTTCCCTGGCATCTTGAGGACATTGTATCCATGATGAGTCACTGCCATGAACTTGGCCAGGGCAGGGTACCCGAGGATGGCGTTGTATGGCAGACGGATGTGGGCGACGTCGAAGTCGATGAGCTCAGTGCGGTAGTTGTTGCGCTGCCCAAAGGTGACTGGAAGGCGAACCTGCCCTATCGGAACAGTGGAACCATCAGTGACTCCTGAGAAGGGCTTGGTTGGCTGAAGCTGATCGTACGGCACTTGGAGATTGTCGAATGTCTCGACGGACAGGACGTTGAGTCCTGCTCCGCCGTCAATGAGGGTCCTGGTGACATGCACGTTGTTGATGACTAGGGAGCAAAGCATCAGGAGGACTCCGGCCTTTGCCGCGCACTTGAGCTGATCCGTTGAGCTAAACGCGATAGCGCACTCGAACCACCTGAGAGGCTGCGTGGCCTCAAGCTTGGGGTGGACTGCATTCACCTCGCGAGCAAACTGCTTGAAGATACGCCGTGAGGCTGGGGCCTGCGCCACCCAGGATGCAAGCGATTGCGCGCGGCTCCTAGAAGCCCCCAGCCCCCTCGTCCTGATGTTGGTCTTCGTTCCTCCTTGGCGGTGGCGAGGAGGAAGGCATGCGTTGCCGTGCGGGCGATCCTCACTAGGCTGATCTCTCCAGCCTCCCTCGCGAGGCTGGTCCTGCTAGTGATCCTCGCGAGGTCGGTCACGCCACCCTTGGCGGGGGCCACGGTCTTCCCATCGTCCGCCACCTCTTCCTCCTCCTCGGCCATAGCCCATGTCGTTGCGCTCGGGGCGTCGGCCGACACGTCCATCTCTCACGGACCTGAGCTCTTGACATTCGTTGGTGTTGTGGGTGTGGAGGTCGTGGTACACGCAGTACCGGCTGCCCTTGGATGACTCGGGCTGATCCCTGCCTCGCTTGGTGTCTGGCTCCGCTGCAAGCACGACAGCCCCCTTGCGCTTCACGTCCTTGGCCTTGGGCTTCTTCTCTTCTGGGTCGGCAGCCGGGAGTTCGAGGAGTGAAAGGCGCCCTTCCTCAGCCCTGGCGCACTTGGTCACCAAGTTGAACAGCTCCAGGGATGTGCACATGTCTTCATGGATTGCTAGCTCCTCCTTCATCTTGACGTCGCGTACGCCATCGGAGAAGGCCGAGATGATGGCTTCTTTAGTCACCTTGGGGATCTTGAGGCGAGCATTGTTGAAGCGATGGATGTATTTCTGCCGGGTTTCCCCTTGCTGCTTCTTGATGCGGCGCAGATCGCTCACGGCCGGGGGCCGGTCGCGAGTGCCCTGGAAGTTGGCGATGAAGTGAGTGCGCATCTCGTCCCAGGAGGAGATTGTGCCAGGAGCCAGGTTCAGGAGCCAGGTGCGGGCTTCGTCCTTGAGCGGCATGGGAAACCAGTTCGCCATGACCCTTTCGTCTCCGTTGGTGGCCTCGATGCATAGCTCGTAGAGTTGCAGGAACTCCGCAGGGTCCACCGTGCCATCGTAGCGAGGGGCAGGTCAGGCTTGAACTTGCCTGGCCATGCGACGCCGCGCAGCTCGGGGGTGAGGGCACGGCATCTTGCTGTGGCCATCGGCGCCTTTTGCTGGTACTGGGCTTGCTCCTGGGGATTACCGCGCGCCACCGCTTGGAGCAGAGCAGGGTCTTGGCGTGGAGGTGCAGGGACGCGATCTTGGCGCGCAGGCGCTGGGAGCGCGTGAGCACCTTCTTGGGGACGAGGGATCACTTGGCAGCTCCTTTCTTGCTGCGCAGGCGCCGGACGCGGAGGGTCTCGCCGTGGGGCTGCGTGCCTTGGAGCCAGGGCACCTCCTTGGGAAGGAGGTGGTGGAGGCACCTCCTGATCCTCGCCTCCTGCGCGGAATGGAGGGCGACGCAGCAAGAGGGACGGCAAGGGGGAGCCCCCTGCGGCGCTGACGAGCTCGGTGATGTGGGCGAGCCAGTCTTTGTAGAGGTCGTCGATGGGGTGGTAGTGCAAGAGCTCTCTTGCCAGGAGCAGCGCGGCGTGCGCGTCCGTGGGGGCGCGATGGGTGTGGGACGACGAAGCGGCTGGAATCAGCGACGGTGTGGCGGTGCAGCCTTCCCGCCGTACCGGAGGATGCTGGGACGAGGCCTGCTGCTCGTTCCCCGCCGGGCCGGTGGCGGCGTTGGCGGCAGGCCATGGGGAACGACGAGGGCGTCCACCGACGGGCGCCGTCTGGGCGACGCGGGCAGCGAGAGCAGCCCGGCGCTCAGCGCGAGCCCGACAAGCGTCAGCCATGGACACGACAGAAGATCAAACGCGAACAGCGGAAGAAAGATTCCCGCGCACCCCTACCTGGCGCGCCAAATGTCGGATTTCGGGTTCCGGCAGACCCTTGTGGTTCGAACACTGGGGTGCGCGCGGAGATCTCTCCCCTATCGATCTACGTCCAATCTCCTCGCGTGATCTAAACTAGAAACCACGAACAACACAAGGGACACAAGGTTTATACTGGTTCGGGCCACCGTTATGGTGTAATATCCTACTCCAGTGTGTGGTGTGGTGGATTGCCTCAGGGGGCTGATGATGAACAGTACAACGGAAGAACATCCTCGCGAGAGGTGTTCTTGAGCTGGTGCGATGAACTGCTAGGGTGAGTTCAGTCGCCTCTCTCTCTCTCTGTTAGGGCTGTACCAGATTTCTCGATCTCCCCTTGATGTCTCTACTCTGTGGTGGCTAGCTCTAGTTATAGAGGCCCTGGGCCTCTCCCCAAATAATGAGCGGGAAGGGTGCCAACAATTGTCCATTTTGAAGGGGAACATCTAGTACAAGTTATCCTGACCAAAGGTGGTCTTCGGCTGCCAAAGGTGACCTCCGTCCTGCCGCTCTGCTGGTCTTGGTCTTGTTGCACCGGAATGGCAACCATTGCCTGATGCATTTGCCTGCGCTTGCCCCCTTTGCACCCAAGGGGAAACAAGGACACTGCACAGGCCAGCGCCTGCCTGGTCTCGATCGTCATGCCTTGCATCACCGGTTCCTCGCGAGGTATCCCCGCCTTGATCTCTCCGCCTCCTCGCGAGCCTGCCGGATGAGGCTGCCTCTGAGGAAGCTTTCTATCGTCCGCCCCGCGAGGCTTGGTCCCTCGCGAGGGTCTTGAGCTTGAGCTGATGAATATGGGTCGCGCTGGGCACCCACTTGAGCCACGCCGCAGGCCGCAAGCAGGCAAGTCTGGGGACCCCCGTTCCTAGAACACCGACAATATATTCGGCCAAAAGCTTCGTAGGAGCCCAACATGCCAACATTCGTCGGGCCCATACCAATTGGGATAAAAATGATTCTGGGGAAAAATTAGCATGTAGCCCACTAAAAATATCTGGGCCTAAATCGGCATAAGCTTATATATTTTTCTGGTAGGCCTGTGCCCATAGTGGGCCTTTAACAGGCCTAAACATAATTTGGGCCCTCAGTAATAATAGGCCGTTTACAGGTGTAAATATCTCGAGCCTTTAAAAAGCATAGGCCTTTAATAGGCCGAAAGTGAGATTGGGCCCTGATTGTGCCAAATAACCCACTGGTCTTAGAAGGCCAAAATGGTGGCCCATTTACAATGTGGATCCTCCACAGGCCAAAATTCAGATGGGCTGTAAATGCGCCGACCTACTACACGGGCATTTAAAAGGCCGAAAGTTTGGTCGGGCTTGACTAGTGTCATTTTTATATGGGCCGTTAGTAGGCCCAATGTGACGTTGGGCCACATATGGTCCATGGATTTCGTCTGAGTTTAACAGGCCAAAAGTCACAATAGGCTGAAAGTGACCCAAATCTATAGTGGGCCCCTAACAGGCCGAATGTCAGACATGGCCAAATATGACCCATATTGTTCACTGTCGTTTATGGGCCGAAATTTCAATGGCCTATGAATGGGCCCTGAGGGAGTCCTGGATTAGGGGGTCTCCGGACAGCCGGACTATATCCTTTGGCCGAACTGTTGGCCTATGAAGATATGAGATTGAAGACTTCGTCCCGTGTCCGGATGGGACTCTACTTGGCGTGGACGGCAAGCTAGGCAATACGGATATGTATATCTCCTCCTTTGTAACCGACCTTATGTAACCCTAGCCCCCTCCGGTGTCTATATAAACCAGAGGGTTTTAGTCCATAGGACAACAAACAATCATACCATAGGCTAGCTTCTAGGGTTTACCCTCTTCGATCTCGTGGTAGATCAACTCTTGTAATACTCATATCATCAAGAACAATCAAGGAGGACGTAGGGTATTACCTCGATCAAGAGGGCCCGAACCTGGGTAAACATCGTGTCCCCTGCCTCCTGTTACCATCCGCCTTAGACGCACAGTTCGGGTCCCCCTACCCGATATCCGCCAGTTTTGACACCGACATTGGTGCTTTCATTGACAGTTCCATTGTGTTGTCACCATAAGTCTTGATGGCTCCTTCGATCATCGCTAGCGATGCGGTCCAGGGTGAGGCTTTCCTCCCTGGACAGATCTTAGTATTCGGCGGCTTCACACTGCGGGACAATTCGCCTGGCCATGTGGAGCTGATCGAAAGCTACGCCCCTGGCCATCAGGACAGATTTGGAAACTTGAACTACACAGCCGACATCCGCGGAGACTTGATCTTCGACGGATTCGAGCCCGTGTCGGACGCACCGCACAGTCGCGACGAGCAATACGTAACTCTGCCGTCGGACAGTGTTCGGGAGATCGCATCTGCAGCAACTCCGGCCGTTAATCCGGAGCAAATCGCGCCATCCAAGAGCGGAGGGATAGACCCCGCCATGGAGGCCGCACTCTCAGTGGCGATAGAGCCAGATACTGACTTCACCCCTTTTGATAGCCGTGTCACCGAACCACTGGATTTATCCCCGGCCACGGACTCAGAGCTGCCTACATCCGTGCCTGTCGAATCCGACGGGGCGCCGATCATGGAGTTCAGCTCCGCAGATATCTTTCAGCACTCACCTTTCGGAGATGCGCTAAATTCATTAAGGTCTGTCTCCCTGTCAAGAGAACCTTGGCCGAACTATGTCCGGCTAGAATGGGATGTGGACAACGAAGAAATTCGCTGCCCACCCAACACCCACTTAGTAGCCACTGTCGATGACTTAACCTACATGCTCGACTTCGACTCCAAAGACATCGACGACGATGCAGGAGACGAACAGGAACCACCGCCCATAGGGCGCTGGACCGCCACTTCATCACATGACGTATACATGGTGGATACACCTAGAGAGGGCAATGGCAAAGAGACAGTGGAGGATGCCCCTCCAAGCAACCAGGGCGCCGACGTTAGCGGTGCCGCTCTAAATCCCACCATAGCAAAAACAGCGATAACATCGCAAGAGGAAATAACAGTCCAGTCGATTCTAGAAGAAACAATGACTGCACCACCCCGGTGGTAGAGCACGATCAAGATGCAAACTACAAACATAGTACGGATCCGACGTCCTACCATGACGACTCCAAGAATAAGCCTCATCAAACCACGTCTGGGGAAGAAAACAGTCCATACGAAGATGCACACATCATCCCGGAAACGCACTTGGAGCAAGAAAACCTCCGCGGAAGGCTTATTGCCACAGCGAGGAGCCTGAAGAAACAGAAGCAAAGGCTCAAGGTCGCACAAGATACCCTCAACAGCAAGTGGAACAAAGTAACAAAGTATGGTGGAAGTTACCATAAAAATAGCTATCCAAAGCGCAAGCTATTACCGAAATTCGACGATGAGGCCTTAGAGCCCATACAGCCAAAAAGTGATACGGCAAACCGGTCGGATCCACCACCTTGTCGACGCGATAGAGCGGCTAACAAAGTCGCGCATAAGTCAACACACGATCTATGTGAGAACTTGCGTCAAAAATCCGGTGTGACCAGATCTATCTATGGATCTAGGAAGCGCGCTACGGTACAAAACCAACACCGAATACTACAACCGTCCGAACACCATGTCGTATCCCAATACAGGGTGCCGCACACCCCTTATGTTTCACTGATGAGGTGCTGGATCATGAATTCCCAGAGGGATTCAAACCGGTGAACATAGAGGCGTACGACAGAACCATAGACCCTGGAGTCTGGATAGAGGACTTCATCCTCCATCTTCATATGGCTCGTGGAGACGATCTCCATGCCATTAAGTACTTGCCCCTCAAGCTTAAAGGGCCAGCTCGGCACTGGCTGAAAAGCCTCCCCGAAAACTCAATTGGAAGTTGGGAGGAGCTCGACGACGCTTTTTGGGCCAATTTTCAAGGGACTTATGTCCGACTCCGGATGCAGATGATTTAAGTCATATAATCCAACAGTCCAGAGAGTCCGCCCGAAAGCTTTGGGAAAGGTTCCTCACCAAGAAGAACCAAATCGTTGACTGTCCGGACACCAAAGCCTTAGCAGCTTTTAAACACAGCGTCCGAGATGAATGGCTCGCCATACACCTTGGTCAAGAAAAACCGAGAATAATGGCAGCCCTAAGAAGCCTCATGACCCGCTTTTGTGCGGGCGAGGACAGCTGGTTGGCCCGTAGCAGCACCAGCGACCCAAGCACATCCGAAGTCAGGGAAGGCAATGGTAAACCATGACACAACAAAAACAAGTGTCGAATTAAAGAAGGTAGCCCAGATAACATGGCGGTAAGCACCGGATTCAGGGGCTCCCAGCCAGGTCGGCGGAAAAAGCCTTTCAAAGGCAGCAGAGAAGGACAATCTGGCCTAAACAAAATTCTTGACAAACTCTGTCAGATTCATGGCACCCCGGACAAACCTACAAATCATACCCACAGAGAATGTTGGGTCTTCAAGCAGGCCGGTAAGCTAAACGCCGAACACCAAGGGGAAGAGACACCAAGCAAAGACGAGGATGAGCCCCGCCAGCAAAGCGCCAGAGGACAAAAAAAGTTCCCACCAGAGGTTAAAACAGTAAACATGATCCATGTGACAAAGAGGAGAAGCAAGCATGCACTCCGAGGCACACGCGCCATAGAGCACGTCACCCCTAGGTTCAACCCCTAGTTGGCCTGCCCGATCACTTTTGATCGTAGGGATCATGAGACAAATATCCGGCATGAAGGAATGACGGCCTTGGTGTTAGACCCAATAATAAATGGGTACCATTTCACACGACTCCTCATGGACGGCGGCAATGATCTAAATCTGATATATCAGGACATAGTCCGCAAAATGGGGATAGACCCGACACAAATAAGCCACAGTAATACTACCTTCATGGGAGTAATACCAGGCCAACAGGCCCGCTGTACGGGATCTCTACTACTAGTGGTGGTATTCGGTTCTCCCGATAACTTCCGAAGCGAAAGGTTAACTTTTCACATTGCCCATTTCGAAGTGGCTATCAAAGAACTACTCGGAAGAACGACTTCCGCTCTTTTTAACGCAATACCGCATTATGCTTTTCTCAATCTTAAGATGCCCGGTCCACATGGCATCATCTCAGTTAGCGGAAATACCGAATGTTTCCCACGTACGGAAGAGGATGCGGCGGCTCTAGCAGCCGCAAACTAGACGGCCTCACCAACCAGAGAAATGGCAGGTCATCAAGACCACAAACATGGTCAAACGAATCCGGCGTTCCACCATATATACATGAGATTGGTTTGATGATCAAACCCTCATAAAAGATACCAGGGGCTTCCCGCGTGTAATCAGGGCCAGCCCGACTCAACTTGGCTTCTCTTGAATTTTGATAGTTCATTGATAATAATCAACTCTTCTTTTTGGCATGGCAACTTTCACCTAAGTTCTTTCCTTTTGCAGATGACAATCGTGCTACACCCGTCCAGGACCCGGCACAATGGAGACACAGGAGCAGACGTGCAGCAGGGACCCTCCCAAAGGTTTGTTTTTAGATTAAGACCCTGCGTAAACCTTTTTCACTATCTCTTGTTTCTCACATCCTCCGGATACTCCACACAACTGAGAAGGATGCCGGCGTTATTGGCATGTGGCCATGCCAGGATTTTGCACCTACCTGGACACATGGGGTTTCTTATTAAGGGCATTGTTTAGCCCGGAATATGTTATAAAGACCGAAGACCTTAGCGAGTGTTCGGCGTCACGAGTTTGGCCCTATATGCATTAGCTCTGAATCATGTCTTTGGTCAAATGTTGGGTTTGCCTGGCTCCCACGTTCTGGTACCTTACGTTCTGTTATATCAGCTAAGGTACCACTGGGAGAACTACTGCGATTGTGCCCTGGTTCATCCGGATGAGCACCTCAGTAGAGAAAGCCGAAAACTAACTGTCATGATATAGCGAGAGATTGGTCAACCACTCGATGACTCATCGGAATCTTCGGGATTCCTCTGAATTAACGAAGGGTCGTTTCCCGGTCATGTACGTATGCGCCCCATATTCGGACGAGCGCAGATGTACCAGGGGCTATATAGTAGCCCCAGTGTCAAACTCCTATGGCTAAGTGAAAGTGTTAAAGCAATATAGTCCGATTGCGTCGTTCGCTGCGCTATCACCTCCTCAATAGACCAAGACGTTGGATCAAGTGTGGATATGCATCTTTTGCGAGCACCCCCGCATTATATGCGTGGGGGCGGAAGCCGACGACTGCAAACTTTCAAGTTATATACATATATACATAAACGGCTGCACAGGAGGCATCATAGTACTTTCGGGCAAAAGTATAAATACAGCCTTGATAATTCAGTAAAACATTGTTTGTACAATGGGAATACATGTCACTAGAACATAATATTCTTCGAGCACTGAGCCTCTATCGAACGAGCGCCTTCAAGAACTTCTTCAAAGTAGTGCTCGGCAGCCACTCGGCCTATGGTTGAACCCTGTGTCGCAATAGTGGTGGCCTCCATCTCCGCCCAGTATGTCTTGACACGGGCAAGGGCCATCCGCGCACCCTCTATGCAGGCCGATCTCTTTACAGCATCGATGTGTGGCACATCACCAAGGAATTGTTGCACTAAGCTAAAGTAGCTATTCGGCCTTGGCCCTCCGGGCCACAGGTGATCCACAACGGACCTCATGGCAAGACCGGAAAACCTATGGAGCTCGGCCAACTCGGCCAATCGCTCATTCAACAGCAGCAGACGGACAAGAGCGTGAAACTGTGACCAGAACAACTTTTCCACTTCGGGACCTTTCTGATCCTTGAAGTACTCGGCTGCATCAGCAGCACTTGCAGCCAAATCCATGTACGCATATGCAGAACTCCATAGCCGATCCAGAGGAGCATACTTCGGATCTCCGAACTTAGTCCGCAACAAGAAGGGCTTCCCAGACACGATATCTGCAGCTTGATTCAGCTCCTCCTTCGTTGCTCTAATTTTGGACCGGGCTTCCTTGGTTGCCACCAGGGCCTTCTCCAGGTCCGCCGCCTTCGCACGGTTTTCTTCTTCAAGAATCTGGTAATGGTCAGCGGCATCTTTTAACTCTACAGCCATCTTGGCTATTTTTTCCTTGCTCTCGCAATGCGCGGCATGTTCGTCCCTTAACTCTTCGTCCGCCTTTAGAGCGGCCGCATTGCTACTCCTTGCTTGCTCCTTGGCTCGGGCAAGCTCCGCCTGATGGGTCTCCATGGTGGCAGCTCCATCTGTCTTATTGTGTGACGACAGACACTGGCATCATGCTACTCTTATTATGTGATGATCACCAGAAAAATCACTCACCCTGTGCCTCATCAAGCCGCTTATTGACAAGCATGATGTCGGCATCTGCCACATCAAGTTGCTGCTTTAGCTCGGCAAACCCATCAGTCTGGCTACCCACTGGAGCTTCAGCCACCTGCACATAAAGGCAGTCTGGTTATTACCTGGGTCTATGATCCTCTGTTTGCCGCCGTTTTCGACGACAACCAGAGTCTCAGGGGCTACTATCTGCATAGGGCATACCTAACGTATGCGGTACTATTAAAAACATACATTATTTCACGTACCTCGAAGCCTTTCAGCAGACTCATAAAGGCTTCATGCAAACCGCTTTCAGCGGATGAAATCCTTTCAATTACCGTACCCATTAGCGTACGATGCGCTTCCGAGACGGCCGCTTGCCCCAGAAGACCCGTGTTGTCGCTCTCCTTAGGAGCCGGATACTGGGGATTCTGGGTAGGCAAAGGGTTACCCTTTGGCCCTAGTGTATTCGGAGATACCCTTCGCGACGACACTTCAAGGTCGCCCGCTTCTTGAGGCGGGGTGTCCGGGGGAGGCGTTTCGCTCTCCATCATCTCCGGAAGAAGATCCCCGAAGATGAACTCTGTCGAGAAGGGCTACGATCCGGACTACAATTTATAAGCATCGGTTATTGTCTTCGGAAGTAAGGTAGGATGTTTTCACTATTAAGTACTTTTCGATTACTTATAGCTCGGTAGAGGGCTGATCCTCGCGCGGACATTGTGTGGCAAGAATACCCTCCGAGGCAGAACCCTCTGATGAAGATCTCTTCTCCCGTTTGGAAACCTTAGTTTCCGGATCTTCAGAGGTAGTCCTCTTCCTTTCCCGGGGAGAGAGAATGTCAGATTCTTCCCTTTGATTGTCCTCCCTCGCGGAGGTGCTCATTCCCCTGGCTGGTATAAGTAGCGAGTGAGGCCCGCTTCTTCCCTCTTTATCCCCCCCCATCATATTCCTTTGAGGACACTGGATAAGGCGCTGGCTCGAGCATCTTGTCCCCTACCGGATTGTCCAAGCCCTCAGGAAGGGGGCCGAACACCTGATCATCATCTCCTTTGTTATCCAGTCCTGGTCAAAAGGCGGATCTTTAGAATGATGCCATGATAAATAAAAGGATAGCTGGTTCGACATGGGATTACTTACTTGGGCAGCGGGTCGGTTGCAGCTCAGGCCCATGTCCTAGGTGGTGTCTGGACACTCTATTTTGGGTCCGAAGAACGATTTTTACATCTCTTTGTGTGTCATGCCGACAAAATGCTGAATAGCACGTGGTCCTTCCGGGTTGAATTCCCACATGCGGAGGGGCCGGCGTGTGCAAGGCTGGACTCGACGAACTAGCATAACTTGCATTACCATAACCATACTGAAATCAATCTCAAAGAGATCTCAGATACGGCTTCAAAGTATTGGCACGTCCTTGGCTGGACCCCAGCTCAGCCCCCTGCTAATCCATGACATCAGTTGCGGTGGGGGCCCGAGCGAAAGGTGGGGGCAGCTACCCACTTGGCACTTCGGGGAGCTGTGACGTAAAACCACTCCCGCTGCCACAATCCCGACACCTCTAGGAAGGAACCCTATGGCCATGGAGCGTCAGCGATTTTGCTTATTAAAGCACCTCCGCACGCTGTGTGCTCCCCTTACTCATCTTCGTCTTCACATCGAAGGTCTTGAGCCACAGGCCGAAGTGAGGGGTAATGCGGAGAAAGGCCTCACATACGACAATAAATGACGAGATGTGAACAAGGGAATCCGGGGCCAGATCTTGAAAATCCAGCCCGTAATAGAACATTAGACCCCTAACAAAGGGATCCAGAGCGAGGCCAAGTCCTCGGAGGAAGTGGGAGATGAACACAATGCTCTCGTTGGGTTCGGGGGTAGGGACGATCTGCCCTCGGGCGGGCAGCCTATGCGAAATTTTGGTGGTCAGATATCTGGCCTCTCTTAACTTCTTGATGTCCTCCTCTGTGACAGAGGAAGGCATCCACCGACCTTGAAGGTTGGATCCGGACATAGTTGAAGGTCTGAAGCACCTGACCTGAGCTTTGGGTGTTAGAACTCGAGGCGGGGGAGGGATTTGATTGAGCGCGGGAGAAAAAAAAAGAAAAAGCCTTGTCCCCTTTATAAAGAGGGTGAATATCAGGCGTCCTCATCGTGGCCGTTTGAGACTTACCTATGATCTAGGATTCATACCAACAAGCACGGTCGGGTTACCCACGTTTGTATTGATGAGAATCCCGTGATAAGGGGGACACGATCTCTGCTTTGACAAGACGTGTCAAAGAAACCGCCTCGCGTTATGTGTGGAGCTAGTTAAGAAAAACGGTTCGAATAATGACGGGGCCATGGCGTGATGTCATGCTGTCAAAATGTGTCAGCAGATTAGATTTGTGGAAATATTATTCTCTCTACGGTGGTATGTGGAACTTATTTTGCAGGGTCGGACACAATCCTTTTATTTCAAACTCTTCCATGGTGTATTCGGAGGAGGAACCTGCCTTGCAATGCCGAACACAATACTGCGTGCCGGACTCATCATCATTGAAGCCTAGTTCAGGGCTACTGAGGGGGTCCTGGATTAGGGGGTCTCCGGACAGCCGGACTATATCCTTTGGCCTGACTGTTGGACTATGAAGATACGAGATTGAAGACTTCGTCCCATGTCCGGATGGGACTCTACTTGGCGTGGCAGGCAAGCTACGCAATACAGATATGTATATCTCCTCCTTTGTAACCGACCTTGTGTAACCCTAGCCCCCTCAGGTGTCTATATAAACCAGAGGGTTTTAGTCCATAGGACAAAAGACAATCATAGCATAGGCTAGCTTCTAGGGTTTAGCCTCTTCGATCTCATGGTAGATCAACTCTTGTAATACTCATATCATCAAGAACAATCAAGAAGGACGTAGGGTATTACCTCCATCAAGAGGGCCCGAACCTGGGTAAACATCGTGTCCCCTGCCTCTTGTTACCATCCGCCTTAGACGCACAATTCGGGACCGCCTACCCGAGATCCGCCGGTTTTGACACCGACAGGCCCAAATGAAGCATGACCTTTAACACGCCGGAAACACACCCGGTCATAATTTGGCCCAAATACTTAGAGGACTGCTAATGGGCCAGAAGTGACCATGGGCCGCGATGATGACAAGTTTAGGATGGGTTGTTGATGGCCCGATTTGACACTAGACTTACGGGCCTTAACAGAGAATGTTGGGCCTTTAGCTAGGCCGATCCATTATGGTCTGCAAAATCTTGTGGGCCTTTAGCTGGGCCGGTGTAACACCCACAATGCAGCTATATCTGCCACATGTCGGGGCACGACTTAGAGGCATAACCGCATGGTAGGCTTGTCGCAAGAGGGGTAATCTTCACACATCCCATGTACTGAATAAGAAGGGGATAAAGAGTTGGCTTACAATCGCCACTTCACACAAATAAAAGTTAAGCATACACCAGCCAGAATACAATCAAGGTCTGACTACGGAACCAAAATAAAAGAAGACAACCCCAAATGCTAGATCCCAGAGTTGCCCTTGGTGTCCACTGGTGGCTGACAGGTTGGACCAACACTCAGAGGAGCACTGGCCCGGGGTTTAAAATAAAGATGACCCTTGAGTCTGCAGAACCCAAGGGAAAAAGGCTTAGGTGGCAAATGTTAAAACCAAGGTTGTGCCTTGCTGGAGGAGTTTTATTCAAAGCAAACTGTCAAGGGGTTCCCATAGCACCCAACCGCGTAAGGAACACAAAATCAAGGAACATAACACCAGTTTGACGGAAACTAGGGTGGCAAGAGTGGAACAAAACACCAGGCATAAGGCCGAGCCTTCCACCCTTTACCAAGTATATAGGTGCATTAAATAATTAAATAAGAGATATTGTGATGTCCCAACAATATCCATGTTCCAACATGGAACCAGTTTCAACTTCACCTGCAACTAGCAACGCTATAAGAGGGGCTGAGAAAAAGCAATAACATAGCCAAACAACTGTTTGCTAGGATGGTTGAAAAATGTTAGAGGCTATCATTGCAATTTGGGAGGCTTGATATAGCAAGCGGTAGGTAGCGCGGCAAAGCAATAGAGGGAACAACTACCAAGCAAAGATAGATGTGATTTTGAGGGTATGGTTATCTTTCCTAAAATTCCGCAAGGAAGAAGAACGAGTCCATGAAGAAGACAAACGGATGGAGTCGAACGGATCCTCACAAATGCGACGTTACCGGAACTAACAAGAAGAAGCAACACCGGAAAGAAGCAAACAACATAGTAAACAACCATCACATAAACATGGCATGATGCACAATCAAGTATGATGCACATCCGGTTTAATGAGGCATGGCATGACAAATTGCAACAAACAACACTACAAATTAAGTGCAGCTCAATATGCAACGAGTTGTATATTAACGAAACACCACATGACTTATTTAGTTCTCTCTTGTTTACGTACCCAACAATATTAAAAGTTGTTAAACATGGCAAGAGATGAAGCATAAGTAAAATACACAGTTAGGCATTTTAAATGAGGCCGGAAACATCAAACAAAAATTCCGGTAAATCCTCATGTGCATTTAGCAATTTAATGCAAAAAACAATTTTAAATATTTAAATGTTATTATCATGATGCGAATGACATGTGGAAGTTTTATGCAGTTTTATGAAAATGTTAACAAGAGCATATTATGAAGAATGTCATCGTGGCGGAAACGAAAGGGATGCCATGGCAACGAATCCGAAAATGATGCCACGGCAACAATCCAGTTCCGGTTACTCGATTGAGATGCCGGTGCAAAAGGAAAAGTGACGGGAGCGTGTCATGCAAGGATGGTGGGGTGCTCCCGGATACCGGGTTCCCACATGTCAGTGGCAAGGCAAAAGAGGGGCAACGTGCACCGACAATTCGGACTCGATGCGAACAAGGGTGCATCTCATCCAACATGCATTCATTCATTCAGGGGCATCGTCTCAGGGTTATACCTTCGAAGCATGCAATTCCGGAGAGGAACGAGTTCGTAGTGGAAGTGGTTGAAGTAGACATTCTCGCGAGGGTAGTTGAAGTAGTGGTACTATTGATCCTCGATGGTACTGGTACACGTTTTCCTGTAGATGTTCGGGTTAATGAGGGGGTACTTGGCGCAACATAGGTCTCCGGGGTCATCGGGTACATGTTCACGAAGTAGTCGTACATGCCGATGGTAGTTGTTTACTTGACGGTCTTCAACGAGGGTAGTTGTTCTCGTATCATCGTGGAAGTAGTGGTACTTTTCCGAAGAGGTACTTGATGAACCCAACATCTTCGAGGCGACGGTAGTCGTAAATGGCAACTCTAGTTAAACTTGTAGGGTCATCCATTTCGTGGTACTTAGGTGAATCCACGGGAAATGTTAGTCATACACGGTCATTTCGAAGAGGTACTTGGGGCCATTCGAACTTGTCAATCTTGTCATCTTGAAGGGGTACTTGGCATTTCTGCTACCCGGGTTTTCGGCGACGGTAGCTGTGCATGTTCCAACATCAAACTTGGAGGGGCACCGACGTCGTGGTACTTGGTGAATCCCGGAGACGGTACTTGACGATCCAGGTATGGGTCTTGGCGGTCTTGACGAATCCAACTGACACCAAGCACACGTCCACGGTAGTCTTCGGACTTGGGCTCCGGGTAGATGACTTGAGGGTCTCAGTCAGGAGCACTTGTGGCAAAGAAGTGCCCCGAACGAGACGATGCATCACGAATAGGAGTCAGATGTCATGTTCAGTCGATAGGGACGGCACGAGGCGGTGACGAAGAGGTCACAGGGAGAGCTGCTGGAGGTGGATGCAGAGAGTCGTTGGGCGGCGGAGGTACGGCGGCGCGCCGGTTAGCAATAGGCGAAGGCGGAGACGGCACGCGAGAAGGAGGTCGGGGATGGGTCGTCGAGGCTGGATACAGGGTGGAGGTGCATAGGAGGAGGCTCGAGGCGCGCTGGAGGTGGTGGTGCTCGCGGTTGCAAGGCGGCCGGTGCTGGGGCTCCAGCGAACTCCGACCAAAACAGAGGGGGCGAGCGGCACGGGGCTCCTGCTGGGCGCGGAGGACGACAGATGCGGGCGCAGGTGCTCGAGGAGCTCCTCTCCTCGAGCGCTCGGGTGACGGGGACTTGGCGAGGAGGATGCGCGGGTTCCATCCGAGAACGAGGCGGGGCAAGCTGGGCGGCCTGGACTCGCCGACCGGAGGGGCGACGAGGCATGGCTTCGGGCGCCAGGGGGCAAGGCGTGGGGCGTGTGTGGAGTGGTGGCGCTGGAGGAATCGAGAGGGAGAGGGGATCGATAGGTGCACGCTAGGTTAAAACAGGGAGCTGGCTGGGCTTTGGGCTGTCCTGGGCATAGGTTGTAGATGGGCTGCGCTCTCTCTCTCTCTCACTCTAAAGAAAAAAATAAAACAAAACAGAGATAAGAAAGAAAAGAAAGAGAGGTTAGGGGAAGAAGTTGGACACGCAGATAATTTTCCCGGACTCACAAAAATGAGCTTGATCCATGAAAATAGAAGTTGGCACGAATTTAAGATTTAAGTTCAAACTCATTTGAATTTAATTCAAATGGTTTGAACAGGAAGTGGGTGATAGGGAGGTCCAAAATGTTGAGGATTTGGTGAAGCTTGAGAAAAATGATGAGAGAATTTAGGGCAAAGTTTGGAGACCAAACTTGAAGCGGAAAAGGCACATAATTATTTTGCAAGCGTGTTTATGGGTGATTCTGAAAATAAAGGAATATTTAATATAGCTACCTAATATCGGGAGGATATGTTATAAAGAGAATCACCATGTGAATTCCCTCTGTTTAAATAGATCAAACGATCTATGCAATTCACTTAAGTAAGTTTTAGTTAGCTTTAATAAAAAGATAGCATGATGACATGATGCAATGCACATGATGCTAGGATGAATGCAACGAACCAAACAAAACACACAATGAAAACTCGGAAATCAAGGAAGGCATCTAAAGCTCTGGTCTTGGGGCGTTACAACACTCCACCACTACAAGAGGATCTCGTCCCGAGATCTAGGATGGCGCCGGAGAAAAACGGAAGAGGAAGAGAAGAGGTAAAACTAAGTTGCATCTTTGACAAATGAGTGAAACCACGAACCTTGTGAGATTGAACAAATTGAAAGAAAGAATACAACAAAGATGAACAAATTTGAAAACACTTCGTTAGAAAAGAGGAACAAGGAGCATTACGAGAACCTTGTAGGTTGAAAGACATAAGAAAAAGGGTTACAATGGACAAGAAGTACATGCAAGCACTCCGGTAAAAACGAGATGTACAAGGAACGATAAGGATCAATTACGACAACACTCCAGTTGGAAAAGGTAGGCATAGAATACGATCTTGACTAGATGAGAGGATACTTGATGAAATCAACAACACACTTCCTCTGGAACAAATGTGAGAATGGAATCAAAAGAACAGAGGAGAAAATGACATCTTCTACCTCAAATGAGCTTGAAAAAGCATCTTTAGGAGAAGTGTCGAACGGAGTTGTTGGAAAACCTACAACGGAAAGAGTAAGCTTGTTGTGGGCTTATGGAAAACCTCTCGAAATCTTGAGGTGAAATTCTGCCACAAGCGGAAACAACAGATTGAATTGACATCAACAAGGAGATGAGAAGCTTATTTCACCGGGAGGGTAAATGAAGAACTTGGGTCATTTATAAGCACCATAATAAGCAACAATCCTTAGGGAAAGCTTTAGGTGAAATATAACCCAATATAACTCCAATGAAGAGATTGATTGGTTGAAAGGATGTCTCGAACAAAGAGAAAATAATGGATTTAGATATGTCACTCTTGAAAACTTGTGAATCATGAAACACGAAGGGAAACTATCAACACTGACATAATGCCACCTCAAAAGATAAGATAGAGAGAATTGCACTTCAGAATGCAAGATGAAGAATGCTTGAACTCCTCAAAACAAGACATGTGTTGAACACCATGTTTATTTTTGAGTATAGCTTGGTGCATCATAACTTCAAGAGAAATCTTTAAGAACAATTGCAGAATGAAAAGAATCCTTGACGAACCACCATGTTGAGTCTTCGTGAGAACTCCGGTAATAAAAGAATGATCAGTCGAAATGGAAGAAAAGTTTAAAACACAAGGTGAAGACTTGTAATGATTTAGATGGAGCTTCACGACGAGATAATGCAGAAAACTTGGAACTCCGGAAAAGAAAAGATGAAGCATCTCGGACCAAGAATGTGATATGATGAACAATTCCGGAAAGAAGAAATTAGATCACTTGGATGAAACAATAATAAGAATTACGTTATGTGCATCCTTCACCAATTTAAATTGATGACAAGCAACGGATTTGGCCTACAACTTATTCTCGTTGTAAAAGATAAAGGATAGATATAGCGTAAACTTGGGAAGGTCTTGATTGAACCACCGGTGGGATTTAGAAACAACGAATGAATTGATACAATAACAACAGAAGAGGAATGTTGGAAGAACCACCGTAAGAACTGAAATGAAAGTAGCAAAGGCACAATTCACCAGGAAGAATTGGAAAAAAACGAATGAAGATACTTGAGGGAATTTAGATACAAGTGAAACAAAGAGATCATGAACTGACTAGAGAATACTTGAGCAATGCACCGATAAGATTTTGAGAATGAGAGATGAAAGCTGAGAATGAATAAACCCGAAATGATGGCCTCCGGAGAATCAGACTGAAAAGACTCCTGAACTGCTCTGGATGGGTGAAAAGAATTCTCACAATCGAATACAATTATGAGAGGATGGCAGCAAGCTAGAACCATGAATCTTGAAGAGAATGGAGCATGATTTAAGAGAAACTCTTCTTCGGTCTTCCAATGTTGAGAATGATGATGAGAACCACCATGACAATTGATGGGACACTCCGGAACAATGAAGAATAGAAATGTTGAACCAACGATGAATAGAATTTGAAAGATCTTAGAGAAAGACATATGACTGATGACAATTCATACTTACATCAAACTTTGAAATGAATTTGAGTATAACTCCGAAAAAAAATTAGAAGAGTCAGGTAAGATCCTGGGAAAAGACCTCTGGGTTAGGGCCCACTCAAAGGATACACCATTGAAATGATTTAAAAGAGAGATTACACCGGTTGAATTAAATGGCTCAAAAGAGATAACAGCCTCGAGATATCTTGAGCAGATTAGGAACGAAAACATGAATCTCCTGAGATATCTTCAACACTGCAGATATGAATAGAGAGAGATGAGCGATTAAGAGGTGCACCGGTATGAGAAAGCATTGTGAAATGAGGAAAGGGATAAGATTAACACTGAAATCATGGATTGAATCCACCGAAGGAGAAAGAGAACGAAGAATGATGAACTTGTAGAGCATCTTCATGAGAAATACTGGATAAAACGTTGAAAGAAAAGAATGGAGAGACTTCCCATCAACAGGATGGATAGTTGATTAAGAAATCCCAGTCCTTGTAGGAAAGGGTGGGAGGGTGGGAAAAAACACAACTTGGGACGGATGAACAAACAACGTTGAGAAGACTTTGAGTTAATCTTGCGAATGTTGAAAATGATTGGATCCACTTGAAGACAAACACGCCTGTTGAAAAGGATTGACATGACAATCTCGATGATCAAGAAGGATTGGTATTCACATAGAAATGTGAGAACACCGCTTAGGAAAAGGAATGGATTCAACACTTGACTTCGAAGCAACTCGAATACCACAGTCAAAACAAAAGAAACAAAGGATTGGCTTGCAAAATAAGCAGGAAACGAACATATGATAGATCCCATATCGTATCATGTGTCTATTGGAAGGATATCCTATGAGATACTTGAATTCGCACTTATAAACTCCCGAAACTTTCTGATTATGCAATCAGGTGTTGGGGATACAGGGGAAGCATAATATCTCACCCAAAACTAGCAAAACCTACATCCAGCTGTATCCATCCTGCAACACATAACCAAGAAACCTTCGGAAATCATTTACCTCAACCTTCGAAAAGCATCCGTTATACGAGTTATGGCAATACTCCCGAACTCCCGCCCCAGTACTGGGTGGCATCGAGGTTATCTCACAAACAACTGCATAAAAGAGATTTTTGATGTCGGCGAACTCAGGTATACTAGAACTGCAACGATAAAATTGTGACGACAACACCTCGGAGCTCAACTCCCAGGGAGACTGCCACAACCCCTAAATTTCAGGAGGCACCAAGAACAATGTTCTCGTCACAAAACCGTCGGAACAATTCCAAGATACCCGCGTGATCCAAAAAAAGTTCATGAAATTTGAGGAGAGAAGAGTCAAAACTCTACGTCAGGAGGCCGCACTAGAGCGACGAAGGGACTAGGGAGTAAAAAGAATCCTACTCTCTGATATATATAATACTAAGACTCAAAACATTTTGTTCTAGACTCAACAATGTTAGCGATTCGATCAAGCAGGGGACTCCTAAGTCGGGGATGGCTCTGATTACCAACTTGTAACACCCACAATGCGACTATATCTCCCACGTGTCAGGGCACGACTTAGAGGCATAGCCGCATGGTAAGCTTGTCGCAAGAGGGGTAATCTTCACACATCCCATGTACTGAATAAGAAAGAGATAAAGAGTTGACTTACAATCGCCACTTCACACAAATACAAGTTAAACATACACCATCTAGAATACAATCAAGGTTCGACTACGGAACCAAAATAAAACAAGACAACCCCAAATGCTAGATCCCCAATCGTCCCAACTGGGCTCCACTACTGATCAACCGGAAAAGACACAAAACAACGTCAAGATCGTCATCGAGCTCCCACTTGAGCTGGGTGCGTCACCTGCACTGGTATCATCGGCACCTGCAACTGTTTGGAAGTAACTGTGAGTCACGAGAACTCAGCAATCTCACACCCGCGAGATCAAGACTATTTAAGCTTATGGGTAGGAAAGGGTAGCGAGGTGGAGCTGCAGCAAGCACTAAGCATATATGGTGGCTAGCATATGCAAATGAGAGCGAGAAGAGAAGCAACGCAATGGTTGAGAAGCTAGAAGTGACCAAGAAGTGATCCTGAAACTACTTACGTTCAAGCATAACACAAGAACCGTGTTCACTTCCCGGACTCCGCCGAAATGAGACCATCATGGCTACACACGCAGTTCATTCATTTTAATTAAGTTAAGTGTCAAGTTATCTACATCCAGATATTAACAAATTCCCATCTTCCCATGCGAGCATGGCTTTCGAAAGTTCAAAACCCTGCAGGGGTGTCCCAACTTAGCCCATAACAAGATCTCGCGGTCAATGAAGGATATTTCTTCTCCCAGGAAGACCCGATCAGTCTCGGAATCCCGGTTACTAGACATTTCGACAATGGTAAAACAAGACCAACAAAGCCACCAGAATGTGCCGACAAATCCCGATAGGAGCTGCACATATCTCGTTCTCAGGGCACGCCGGATTGTCCAAGATTCTGGCAGGCCAACCCAGAGTTTCCCCTCGTGGCCACCGGCGGCTGACAGGTTGGACCAACACTTAGAGGAGCATTGGCCCGGGGTTGAAAATAATGATGACCCTTGAGTCTGCAGAACCCAAGGGAAAAAGGCTTATGTGGCAAATGTTAAAACCAAGGTTGGGCCTTGCTGGAGGAGTTTTTGTTCAAAGCAAACTGTCAAGGGGTTCCCATAACACCCAACCGCGTAAGGAACGCAAAATCAAGGAACATAACACTGGTATGACGGAAACTAGGGCAGCAAGAGTGGAACAAAACACCATGCATAAGGCTGAGCCTTCCACCCTTTACCAAGTATATAGGTACATTAAATAATTAAATAAGAGATATTGTGATATCCCAACAGTATCCATGTTCCAACATGGAACCAGCTTCAACTTCACCTGCAGCTAGCAACACTATATGTGGGGCTGAGCAAAAGCGGTAACATAGCCAAACAACGGTTTGCTAGGATGGTTGAAAAAGGTTAGAGGCTATCATGGCAATTTGGGAGGCTTTATATAGCAAGTGGTAGGTAGCGTGACAAAGCAATAGAGCGAACAACTAGCAAGCAAAGATAGAAGTGATTTCGAGGGTATGGTCATCTTGCCTGAAATTCCGCAAGGAAGAAGAACGAGTCCATGAAGAAGACAAATGGACGTAGTCGAACGGATCCTCACAAACATGATGTTACCGGAACTAACAAGAAGAAGCAACACCGGAAAGAAGCAAACAACATAGTAAACAACCATCACATAAACATGGCATGATGCACAATCAAGTATGATGCATGTCCGGTTTAATGAGGCATGGCATGGCAAAGTGCAACAAACAACACCACAAATTAAGTGCAGCTCAACATGCAACGAGTTGTATATTGAAGAAACACCACATGACTTATTTAGTTCTCTCTCGTTTATGTACCCAACAATACTAAAAGTTGTTAAACATTGCAAGTGTCGGTGTCAAAACCGGCGGATCTCGGGGAGGGGGTTCCGAACTATGCGTCTAAGGCGGATGGTAACAGGAGGCAGGAGACACGATGTTTTACCCAGGTTCAGGCCCTCTTGATGGAGGTAAAACCCTATTTCCTGCTTGATTTATTCTTGATGATATGGGTATTACAAGAGTTGATCTACCACGAGATCGGAGAGGCTAAACCCTAGAAGCTAGCCTATGGTATGATTGTATGTTGTCCTATGGACTAAAACCCTCCGGTTTATATAGACACCAGAGGGGGCTAGGGTTACACAAGGTCGGTTACAAAGGAGGAGATATACACATCCGATTGCCTAGCTTGCCTTCCATGCCAAGTAGAGTCCCATCCGGACAAGAGATGAAGTCTTCAATCTTGTATCTTCATAGTCCAACAGTCCGGCCAAAGGATATAATCCAGCTGTCCGGATACCCCCTAATCCAGGACTCCCTCAGTAGCCCCCGAACCAGGCCTCAATGACGATGAGTCCACTGTGCAATATTGTCTTTGGCATTGCAAGGCGGGTTCTTCTCCATCTTTCAAACGTTTGTAAATCAGTGTCCGGTCCCATAAATGTTTGGACCTCTTGGCTTCTGTGCCCAATAAGGGCTTTCTCCCATGCGTCGAATGAATACGAGGCGCGAGGGCGTTTTTACATTCGTCCCCCTAGCTAAATAAATAAATTGTCTATTAAAGGGATGGAGATCCTTAGATCCGATCCATACTATCCTCCCCCAGCGAGAGTCCATCAGAGCGCGTTCCGGAAAGATCCATTCCAGCATGGCCGACCTCCGCAGCTCCTCCTCCCGCCCCCGATGCCCTAAGCCCGGTGATTGGGAGAGGTGTTCTGTCGCACACAGTCGTTTAGTCGAACTGCAGACTATCTGGCGTACATGGTGCCCGTTCAAGCCGGGCTTGCCACCTATAATGGCGGGGAGCAAGCGGAGAGCTTTCCCTGTCCCTCTATGGGCGAACGGGTCTGCCTTGTTCCCTATCTATTAAGTGGACTCGGATTTCCAATTCATCCGTTCCTCCGCGGGCTCCTGGAGTTCTACGACCTCCAATTACACAATTTCACCCCCGCCTCCATCCTACATATCGCCGGCTATGTGGCTCTCTGCGAGTTGTTCCTGGGCTGCGAGGCTCACTTCAAGTTGTGGAAAAGGCTATTTTGCCTCGTCCCTCGCACACAGAGGGGGTCACTTTATCAAGTGGGCGGAGCCGAAATATGGCGCATCGCCGATACCGGATACCTGTCCCGTACTCCGAAGATGTCACCCGAAGACTAGCCATCGGAATGGTTTTATATGGAGGACGTTCCCCTTTCGGACCCTCTTCAGCGGGGTCTTCCTGAGTTCAACAATGCTACTCTGAAGAAACACCGAAGTTGGCACCCACGGAGCCCCCATGTCATAGACAATGGAGAAGTCCTCTATCTAATGAACCGAATTAAAGCACTGGCTCGATCAGGATTGATAGTAATCGAAGTTATGTCGATTTTCATAATGCGGGGAGTGCAACCACTTCAATATCCTAGGCATCCCTTGTGGTGTTATAACGGGGCGGATAACGCCACCCGCTGTGGGCGTAAGGGTCCGGACAATGCTGCCGCTTTAGCGAAAATTCTGTCTGAATTGTTCAAGGGTGAGGAAGAGGAGTTCACCCGCATCAAGCCACGGGATGGATTCTCCATGTACAATCCTCCAAGTTGGGTAAGTTATATCTCCCTGCTCCCATTTTTCCCGCATTCTTTGTCGTAAGTATTCACCTTGCCACCTTGCGGCAGGAACTGCGAACAGCTATAAAGGAGGTCAGCAGCCCTTCTCCACAACCAGAGGACCCTGACCGGGCCCTCGACTCCGGACTTGAAGAAGATTCAGTTATATTCGTGGAGCTGATAGACCGGCAGTTCTATCAATTAAGCTGCGATGATGCCATGGTGGCCATTACGACCGACTATCCCAGACTTCCCCCTGCATCGCACGTAATTAAAACCAAAAATCCCAACTCCAAAACTAGGATCCCCTTTTAGACACTTCACCCACAATATACACATGGCATTTTTACAAGGAAGGCATTCGGGACGCCCTGCCGAACCTGCAGCAACGCGCCAACAGGAGGCACCGAGGCCGGGTAGGCCAAAAAGGAAGGCAATCAGGACGGAGACACCGCCGCAAAGGTATAACAAACCCCGCTCCGTGGTTGTCGTCTTTCTCGAAATATAATGACGCCCATGTTTCTTTAACAAAAAAAATGCTCGCCGGAATATGTCCGGTGATGTTACTAATCACGCTTCCACCAGCCGGGCGCCAGGACCGGACATAGAGACGGAAGCCGATATGGGGCGGGCGCCGGATAATCCCCCTACAGAGGATGCAGATAGATTATCCACTACAAACTCAGAGGTGGAAAGCTCCATGAATCATAGGCACCGCCAGGCCGTACTCCGTGACGCTTGTTTCTCACCAGAGGCATTTGATGCCTTCAATTCTGGATAGGCGTACCTCTGAGCTGCTCAAGATGGTCTGGCCAGAGCCATGGATCAGTATGTAAAGGATGTACGGGTAAGTAAATCTGACGATTTATATTTATCAGTAGCCCCCTAAGACTTGAAACAGTTAGCAGAACTGATTTAAGGATCATCTTTATCGTGCGGGTTCTTACAGAGAAGAATACTAGGCTGTCACAGGAGCTAGAGGAATGCAAGACCCAACTGCGGGCTACTATGGCCGCATTGCATGAACCGAAAAAGTCACCTGCTGGTAACATTTACTTTAAAGAATGATGGTTACCATATAATGTGCGGCATGGCTGCAGATCTAACAACAGATGTTGCAGATCAATCCGGAGAAAATCCGGAGGACCAGCATGTTATGCGACAGCTAGAGGCTAGCAAACGCGTGCTAACTGAGGTTAGGCGGGAGAAAAACAATCTCCAAGATGCCAATATTAAGCTGAGCATGGAACTAAAAGACGTTCGGGGCCAGCTTGCAGACTCCGAGAAGGAGAATAAGCGGCTTCGGTGCGACATTTTTAGTAAGTGCTTGAACGAATCCTTTTAAAGGAGTTCGGCGAAGAAGCCGACTAACAGCGTTATGTCTGTAGGTATGCTGACGGGTCGTCCCGCAGAGGAAATGCCCGGGTCTGCGGGTGATCTTCTATCCGAGTTGTCACATCTGCACGAACAAGTTCGTCAGGTGATGCAGGGTGTTGCCCAGGCCTTGTGGCCATCCGTCTCCCTGCCAGAGGGCGTTGCAGAGCTTGCGGAGAAGCTCAAGGGAGCACGGCGGTGCTTCCGATTATGGAAGATATCAGCCTGCCGACAGGGTGCCAGAGAAGCCTGGGCCATGGTGAAGAAGCGGTATACCAAGGCAGACCCAAATCACATGGCCGAGGTCGGACCTGTGGGGCCCGACGGAAAAGAGATCCTTGTTAGCTTAGTTTATGGGCAAGTAGAATTAGCCACAAAGTATTCCCAACAGGATTGTAAGCTAGACCGCATGTTGGATGGTATAGAAGAGGAATTTAGTTAGTCTGCATGACTATGTAATAAAAGTGACATGTATAATGCCTTCTAGCCGGATTGTAGATCATTTGTCTTGGCGGAACTTTTCGCTTCAACCTCAGGGACCCGATAGTCCGGAGTGTATCCGAATACCCGCATAGTTATATAAGAACCGGGGCATGCGAGGAGACCAGGCGTAGGGTCATAAGTGCTTGAACAGACAAGTGCCCAACTAGTTATGTTATATTACATGTGTAGTAAGAAACATCTTCCAGGGAGAATAGTTCCGTTAAGGGTTCCTTTCCCTGGTAAGCATGCCCCAAAATGCATGTCCGTACTGCGATAGGAAACGTAGGAAAAACATCTGGGGGCAGATATGGACAATAAATAAAAATCATCTCTTGTTCACCGCCCGAATATTCCCTTAATAACGCTAGCTTTCAGCTTCACCCAGTCTGAGGTACACATCTGGCTGACCCGGCAGTAACAATCGCAGAGGTGCTCCCCTTATGCCCTAGTTGAATTAACGGGAACGTAGGGCATAAATACAAGAGCCAGGCAACGCAGCTTGGCCAAAAGTTAAGTCATATCGATGTATATAATGGCGAGAAAAGGTACATGCGGAAGCATGACACATGTCTGAGACCCAGGGGCCGAGGAGTTTCCAATCTTAGAAGTTCAGGTTCCGGAGTGTTACCCGATAAGTCTGGCCCGCTGCCTGATTCTAGGTTCAGGACTTGGGTGGTGTCCTCCCGTAAGTGGGTATCCGGCTCGGAGAGCTTAGGAATCCGGACATAATTAGTCCTCAAAATAGAGGAAGAGTTGCCGCATTGTTCCTCCACCACCGCAACATGATGGGTGACCGATGGAGAGTTAATCTTCCTTTGATCAGGTTTAAGCCCAATCCGATCATAGTCCGTAGCAACTCCCAAGGCAGCAATGTGATCCAAGAGTTCGTTTAGGGAAGAGAACTCCATTGGATCCATCTGCACGGCGACTTCCGAGTCGACGTGGAGGCTGTTTTTGATGACCCGAGAAGTCATCGTCGGTGCAGCGGCCGAACGGGCAGTCATGATGAAACTGCCTTGCCGGAGAGTTTGGCCGACAGCTAGTGCTCCCCCGGCGGTAATGTTGCTTTCAAAAACGAGACGAGGCATCCTTCCTTATGGCGACGTCACAGAGGAACTCTCAATGAAAGCACCAATGTCGATGTCAAAACCGGCGGAACTCGGGTAGGGGGTCCCGAACTGTGCGTCTAAGGCGGATGGTAACAGGAGGCAGGGGACACGATGTTTTACCCAGGTTCGGGACCTCTTGATGGAGGTAAAACCCTACGTCATGTTTGATTTATTCTTGATGATATGGGTATTACAATAGTTGATCTACCACGAGATCGGAGAGGCTAAACCCTAGAAGCTACCCTATGGTATGATTATATGTTGTCCTACAGACTAAAACCCTCCGGTTTATATAGACACCAGAGGGGGCTAGGGTTACACAAGGTCGGTTACGAAGGAGGAGATATACACATCCGTATTGCCTAGCTTGCCTTCCACGCCAAGTAGAGTCCCATCCGGACACGAGACGAAGTCTTCAATCTTGTATCTTCATAGTCCAACAGTCTGGCCAAAGGATATAATCCGGCTGTCCGGATACCCCCTAATCTAGGACTCCCTCAGCAAGAGATGAAGCATAAGTAAAATACACAGTTAGGCATTTTAAATGTGGCTGGAAACATCAAACAACAATTCCGGTAAATCCTCATGTGCATTTAGCAATTTAATGCAAACAACAATTTTAAACATTTAAATGTTATTATCATGATGCGAATGACATGTGCAAGTTTTATGCAGTTTTATGAAAATGTTAACAAGAGCATATTATGAAGCATTTGTCATCGTGGCGGAAATGAAAGGGGTGCCACGACAACAAATCCGAAAATGATGCTACGACAACATTCCAGTTCCGGTAACTCGATTGAGATGTCGGTGCAAAATGAAAAGTGACAGGAGCGTGTCATTCAAGGATGGTGGGGTGCTCCCGGATACCCGGTCCCCCATGTCGGTGGCAAGGCAAAAGAGGGGCAACGTGCACCAACAATTCGGACTCGAGGCGAACAAGGGTGCATCTCATCCAACATGCATTCATTCATTCACGGGCGTCGTGTCAGGGTTATACCTTCATAACATGCAATTCCAAAGCGGAACGAGTTTGTAGTGGAAGTGGAGGAATTAGACGTTCTCACGATGGTAGTTGAAGTAGTGGTACTATCGGTCCTCAACGATAGTGGTACACATTTTCTTGTAGATGTTCGGGTTAACGAGGGGGTACTTGGCGCAACATAGGTCTCCGGGGTCGTCGGGTACACGTTCACGAAGTAGTCGTACACGTCAACGATAGTTGTTTACTTGATGGCCTTCAACTAGGGTAGTTGTTCTCGTATCGTCGTGGAAGTAGTGGTACTTTTCCGAAGAGGAACTTGATGAACCCAATATCTCCGAGGCGACGGTTATCATGCACGGCAACTGTAGTTGAATTTGTAGGGTCGTCCATTTCGTGGTACTTAGGTGAATCCACGGGAAATGGTAGTCGTACACGATTCATCGAGGAACTTGATGTTTCGGCCTGTAGTCGTTTGAGCGTCCGACGGTAATGGTACTCGGTTGTTTCGATGAGGTACTTGGGGCCATTCAAACTTGCCGGTCTCGTCATCTTGAGAGGGTACTTGGCATTTCTTCTACCCGGGTTTTCGGCGACGGTAGCTGTGCATGTTCCAACATCAAACTTGGAGGGGCACCGACGTCGTCGTACTTGGTGAATCCCGGAGACGGTACTTGACGATCCAGGTATGGGTCTTGGCGGTCTTGACGAATCCAAGTGACACCAGGCACACGTCCATGGTAGTCTTCGGACTTGGGCTCCGGGTAGATGACTTGAGGGTCTCAGTCAGGAGCACTTGTGGCAAACAAGTGCTCGCGAACGAGACGATGCAGCACGAACAGGAGGCGGATGTCACGTTCAGGCGAGCGGCGGGGCTCCCTGGTTGGAGTCGATAGGGACAGCACGAGGCGGTGACGAAGAAGAGGTCGCAGGGAGAGCTCCTGGAGGTGCATGCAGAGGGTCGTCGGGCGGCGGAGGTACGGCCGCACTGGTTAGCAGGAGGCGAAGGCGCAGACAGCACGCAAGGAGGAGGTCGGGGATGGGTCGTCGAGGTTGGATCCAGGGTGGAGGCGCATAGGAGGAGGCTCAAGTTGCGCTGGAGGTGGTGGTGCTAGAGCTCAGCGAACTCCGACCAAAACGGAGGGGACGAGCGGCGCAGGGCTCCTACTGGGCGCGGAGGACGACGGATGCGGGCGTAGGTGCTTGACGAGCTCCTCTCCTCGACCGCTTGGGCGACGGGGACTTGGCGAGGAGGAGGCGCGGGAACACCGCTTCCATCCGAGAATGAGGCGGGGCGAGCTGGGCGGCCTGGACTCGCCGGCCAGATGGGCGACGGGGCATGGCTTCGGGCGCAAGGGGGGCAAGGCATGGGGCGTGTGTGGAGTGGCGGCGCTGGAGGAATCGAGATGGAGAGGGGATCGATAGGTGCACGCTAGGTAAAAACAGGGAGCTGGTCGGGCTTTGGGCCGTCCTGGGCATAGATTGTAGCTGTGCTGGGCTCTCTCTCTCTCACTATAAACTAAAAAATAAAACAAAATAGAGATAAGAAAGAAAATAAAGAGAGGTTAGGGGAAGATGTTGGACACACGGATAATTTTCCCGGACTCACAAAAATGAGCTTGATCCAAGAAAATAGAAGTTGGCACGAATGCAAGATTTAAGTTCAAACTCATTTGAATTTAATTCAAATGGTTTGAATAGGAAGTGTGTCATAGGGAGGTCCAAAATGTTGAGGATTTGGTGAAGCTTGGGAAAAATGATAAGAGAATTTAGAGTAAAGTTTGGAGACCAAACATGAAGTGGAAAAGGCACATAATTATTTTGCAAGCGTGTTTATGGGTGATTCCGAAAATAAAGGAATATTTAATATAGCTCCCTAATATTGGGAGGATATGTTATAAAGAGAATCACCATGTGAATTCCCTCGGTTTAAATAGATCAAAAGATCTATGCAATTTATTTAAGTAAGTTTTAGTTTGCTTTAAGAAAAAGATGGCATGATGACATGATGCAATGCAGATGATGCTAGGATGAGTGCAACGAACAAAAGAAAACACACGACGAAAACTCGGAAGTCAAGGAAGGCATCTGAAGCTCCAGACATGGAGCGTTATAGCCGGCCCATTATGGTCCGCTAAATCTTGTGGGCCTTTAGTTGGGCTGGCCGATTTAATATTTATAGGCCACTTTTGGGGCGGTCCACATGTCAACATATCATAGCCGCATCTCGCCCATTGAATGAGTGACACCTGTGCCAACGCGGAGCTGACACGTGGTTCCGTCATCCAATGAGAATTTTACACATGGAAAATTGGCATTGGTCGTGTCTGTTAGCGGGGTATCGGATCCAAAACCAGACCCGATAGCTTAACGGCGACCCAGTACGGTGGATGCCACGTGTCGGTCACCCTTGATGAAAGCACTCCTATGACGCGCGATTTATCATCATGGAAGTGGACACTTATGTGATGATAATTTTTGTAATGTCATGGAACACTTCTACGACAGCACATGTATGACTATCTTGATTCTGTCATAAAATCGTCATGGGTGTACATGCATGACAGAATACGTGACCTACTGTGACAAACACATATCATCATGGAAGTGTATTTTTTATAGTGCTCGTATCCCTCCTCACACCTATAGAAGGTCTACAATCGAACGAGACAACATTGATTAGTACAATAACTAGCTATTCGAAGATTTTTATTGTTTAAAGGGGAAATTACCCAAAACATTCTGATCACCATGTCTGCCCTCATGTGGCACAAGACACCATCGATCATCTCCTCGGTTAAGACCAAGGCAGCCAAGAAGTGCTCCAAGCTCAATCCTATCTGTGGAAGTTGACCCTCACCGGGCAACATGACAAACCCTGGGAAGTTTTGCCAGCAAACCACACCAAGGATGGTGTTGGACCTGCGGACATCTGGAGCATGGTCCCAACCCCCGTAGTATGACAAGGCCAACACATTAGATATATTTGAAGAAGCATGAAGGAAAAAGGTACAAAAGGAGTAAATGCACTTACCTCTCCCCATTAGGGAAAATCAACCACCTCTTCTTGTGGGTCACCGGCACGGGTGGGGGCCATGTACAACCACGCTGGTAGACGGGGGCACCCTCAACCACCTCGCCCTCGCTATCATCCAGATCCCCGCCACCATCAGCATGGACAGTCGGCCCCTTAGGCGGATCCGCCCAGGTATCCCATCCGGACGTCTCCTGGGATGTACCCTGGTCCGGAGTCTCGTGGGCGGAAGGCATGTCGACCCGAGGCTCATGGACCAGAGTCCGTGTAGCCTCCTCCTTAGACGTGTCCACCCTACTACTCCTTTGCTCGGGTGAATCAGCTATCACCTCTCCCACGACCATGTCCTCCCCGACCTCCTCTCTTCCCTCCCCGTCTCCTGATGGGCAATGACACCGACGAAGAAGCTCCCACTGGTGCCTGCATACTATTGAGCAACGCTCTCCAGAGAGAGTGGTGTATAATGGAAGTGCACCTCCCACCACGCGCCGATGAAGAAGGAACCTCGGAGCGGTCCAGACCCGCGCCCACCATCTTTCAGCACATGCCATGACAAAGAGTAAACAAAATTAGTACAACATAAAAAAAATTAATACCGACATGAATAATAATATGTATATAACTTGAGTGTATCATCAACAAGTACAACATAAAAAAATTGAATACCTAACATGAACTAACTATATATATGTATATAGTACAAATTGAATACCTGACATGAACTTATAATAATCTTGATCATCTATATATGCTGCGGGATCAATAAATGCATCATCATGATAACTATCATCAAAGACGTGCTCATCGGGCTCTGTGGCATCAACATGTGGAGGGCCACCTTTATGTAATCGGTTAAGCATTGACAGGTCATCCGCAACAGTAACCTCTTCTTGTTCCGGCTCAGGGGTGAAGTCATATTCACTTTCGTTGTCTACTTCAATGTTCTGGGGTGAAGTAGATTAATTCTTGGAATGTTTTTTGGAAAGACGTGTTTCTTGGAAGAATTCTCCTTCATATGTGTCTGGGTTAAGGTGAGTTTCATATTCCTCTTCATTTGGGGGAGGTGGTCTAACACGTGGCGGCACTTCATAAACAACATCTTAGCCATTCAGATTTGGATCAGTTTGGCAGGCCCACAGTAGATAGAAATTTGGGTTGCCTGTTGAGTCGTAATATAGACATCGGTAACATCTAAATGGGTTCTTTGTTTGATTTCTACTAGCCCTATATGTTCATGAGTCCTTCTAGTATCCTTCGGCTGGAGCCAATAACATTCGAAGACTACGACGTTTGGTGGGTTTTTGCCATAGAATAGAGGTTCATAAATTGCTTCAACTCTCCCATAATACTCGATACCTGCTTCGCTGATAGCAGAAACACAACAATTTCTAGACTTTTGGTCGGCCATAGATAGCTCTTTGTTGAAGGTATGAAAGTGATACCCGTTGTTCTCGTATTTGTCAAATGAACGGACCTTATAGTCAAAACCATTAGCGATTTGTCTCAATTCAGCGTCCATAGACTCTAAATTAACCAACAAGTTTAATACAAAAGGATTGTTGCATTAGCCACAAATTAGACGAAGAAATGAGAATGTTCTAGGACAGTTGCCTCCATGCTTTGCCAGAAGCTTATACGCTTCAATGGATTCCTTTTCGATCACTGCTCCATCCGAAATTTGGCGACGTATCGACTGTATCAAATATCCGAGAATAAGAGCAGTTCAAAGGAATTAGAAGTTGTGAAACAATGTACCGAGAAATTACTTGACGTACAGCCACACTTCTGTTAGGTTATTGAAGATAAACAACAAAATGTTCCACCATTCTTCGACATCCAACGATATTGGTTTCGAAGCACCGGCTGGTGCGAGTTTCCCTTTGAATAGGCTGAGGCTAGATCCACCTTTTTTTAGGGTCGCCAGCATTTTACCGAGGCTTCAAATTATGCAAATGATGATTTTTGTTTTCGTAGTGTGCTGTTACAAAGTTTGTTGCCTGCTTAGTAATGAGTGCCTTGGCCATCGATGCTTCAATTCGACATTTATTTTTACATTTTGCTCGAAGCGTCCTCTTCAGCCTCTCAGTTATGTAGCACCAACGATTTTGTATGCCCTCCCCCAATCTTGCCTCGGTCGGGAGATGCAAAATCAAATGCTGCATTGGATTAAACAAGCCCGGGGCCAAGTCTTCCATATCTTCTAGCACAGAAGGCGATAGTTCTTTCGCACAAAGAATACGGAAGAAATAGCTCAGCTCTGCCAGTACTAGCCTTTCATCTAGAGGGATAAAGCCACACAATATCACCGGCATTACCCGCTCAAGCCATATTTTCCAATCATGGCTCTTGAGACCAAATATTTTCAATTTTTCAAGACTCGCTCCCCTCTTTAGGTTCGTTGCATATCCATCGGGGAACATCAACTGCATTTTCACCCACAAGATAATTTCCCTCATAGCTGGCCTTCCAAGATTGAACCATGCCTTTGACTTCGTCCAGTTCTGCTTTCCTTTCGATTCTCGCATATTTTGTACTGGTCTACCACATAGCACCTCCTGATCGACTATAGCCTTAGTATTATCCTTTGACTTCCCCTCTATGCTGAACAATGTACCAAAAAGGGCCTCGGCGATATTCTTTTCAGTGTGCATCTTGTTGATGTTGTGTGTGCATAGGAGGTCTTTGAAGCAAGGCAAATCCCACAAGCATGTCTTGCGAGTCCAGGCGTATTCCCAATTATACCCCTTGAATACCCTGAACGTTCTGGAAATGGCTCGACAGCGTTTAACTAACCCAGGGTGTATTAGCCTGTAAATACAGGTGGTCCAGAGTTTTTGACAACTCTACCTTTGATGTAGTTCTTCTTGTGTTTCCTGAACTTGTGGCGAGGATCCAATAACTATCTATGCATGTCGAAGCAAGAAAACATGCGACCCGCCTACAGCCAACAAAAATGAAGAGATGCCTTGCATGTGGGGCACGAGAAACTTCCATGCACACACCAGCTAGTGAATAGCGCATACGCCGGCAAGTCATGCATCGATTACATATACCAGACACGCATTATGAATTTCTGTTTGCTAGCAGCATCATATGTGTTGAACCCATTATCCCAAGCTTGTTGCAATTCATCCTTAAGTAGATGCATGTACACATTAGTATTCTTGCCCGGATAGTTGGGCCCTGGAATTATCAACGTCAGGAAAATGTTCTTTCTTTGCATAATCTGTCTGGGGGGAGATTGAGTGGAATGATAAATACGGGCCAACAACTATATTGGGTTGTCGTCTAACCAAACACATAGAACCCATCTGTGCTAATGGTGAGTCAAGGATTCCTTGGATCTGCCTCTTTTTGCTCATGTAATGCATCAAAGCGCCTCCACGCAGAACCATCTATGTGTGTACGATCATCACATCCCCATCTGCATCTAGTTCGGTTCTTTTGCCCATTTTGTGCCATGTTGTCTGTCTAGCCGTCTCTTCGACTATGAAAAGACGTTGACGTGTTGGTACAATTGGCATATACCGAAGAACATTAACAGGGATTTTGGTATGCATCTTCTCACCCATACCGTTGTCTACCACAACATACCTGGAAGACTTGCAGGTGTTTGCCCATTTTATCTGGGCATAAAACCACTCTTCTATAGGTGTTTGCCCATTTCATCCTCTGTCCTATTGTGCCAATTGTCGCACCGGACATAGGGCCACCAGGTTCTCCTCTTGCCATTTGCAAATGTGTCTCTCAAAAACCCCTTGGTTTTTGTTAACCATTCATTGGTCATGTCTTTCTGACTAGTGTGACCGGTGTACATCCATGCACGATCACGCATCTTGCGTAGCTATGGGACACACAAGAAATATATATATATATAGGAGACCTCTTTTATACTCCCAGGAGTATGTACTCCCACACCAGTGGATAAGGTAAACCAGTGTCAACACCCGATAGCTGCTAACTAATCTGTGCACCGTGCCAGTGAGAAGCTACCTGTGCATACATAACCACGTCCTAAAATCAAGGCACACGCGGCCACTAGCTTCACTTAGAAAAATGGCGAGTTTGTGATGCACTTGTACGTGACGGCTAGACTATACCTTGGTCATTTTTTAAATAGTAAAAAGGAGTATATTTTCAGCTAAAAAAGGGAGTATATTTCATACATATAGATATGAATCTTGTGCATAGGGATTAATAGTCTGCTAGCAATCAATAAAGAGGTGTATTTTTTTCCGGTGACACGAAGAGGTATATATGAAATATACTCGTCTAGGCATATCTGACATCTGTAAGAAGTATCTGTATTTTTCAAGCGTACATGCTACTGTTTTTTCCAATGGGTATATACTGCCATCCTACCCTTGAGTACATACATATGTACACCATTTTGAAGGAGCTTAAACTGCCATTTTTTCAAGGAGTATATACTGCACTTAATTGTATATACTGCATTTCTTAAGTAGTAGATACTGACCTTTTTTAGACTGGGTATATACTGCATTTTACATATTAGAGTATCTTTGCATACTTCCTTAGGTTGTAGTACAACATTTCAAGTGGTATATGCTGATTGCTAATTACTACTTGCTAATTAGCATATATTGTTAAGAGTATATACAACTTACTTTAATTAGGAGTATATACTGCCATTTGTAATCAGGAGTATATATACTAGTCCAGAATCAATGGAGTATATACTATTTTTATTTTTATTATGGAGAATGCACTCCTTCTTTTGTTTTGTTATATACAAGTTTTTTAATGGACTAATACCTCATTTTTGTGATGGAGTACATATTACTCTAAAACTTAGTATAATTGATCTGAAAGATATTATAAACTAAAAAAGCGGTACGATGCCATTAGAAAAGAAATATACAATATAATCAAGTATAATTATTTCAAAAGGTATATTACATGAAGGAGTAGTACAATTAATAGATTAAGAATACAATATGGGAGCATAATTCATTTTTTATACAGGTATTTTCCTACGCAGATAACAAAACAAAATTTGCCTAATTTTGCATCACGTATGTCTCATGTTGTCCATGCATGGCTGTTGCACAGTGGATCAATCATGCCATATTGATCTAGATCGCCATGTCACATTGTCGAAATCCACTGCGTTGTGTAGGTGTACTCGTGTCAAGGAAAAAGCAAGACGCTATGCATGCCTTGCACGGAGAAGCGGCGGCGGCGGGTGAAACACAGCTTGCATGTAGTCCAAATTCCGATTCAGATTACCTATAGATCAGGCATGCATACCATATCAATTAATTAGTACAAGCATCAGATAACAGATTCATCTAATCTCATCATGCAGCCATGTTTGTCTATGAATTTGCTGATGGATTGATGTAACTCGTCACCATCAATGCCGATTGGAAGAACATGCATGCATGCGTGCGAGGCACTCCCTTGATATGCTCATTGATGCAAGTCAAAGGTGCATGCACAAAAATTATATTCATACCTAGCATCTCCTCCGGGAAGAGCTGGCTGCCGGTGGCATCTCGCCTCCGTCGGTTGCCGCATCTTGCCATGCCTGAGTTTGCCGTCGAACCGCCCAGTTCAAATCCATATTTCCTTGTTATCCGGCTACATCCAGTTTTTTGGGGGGATTCTGACGTAATCTATAGCCTGTAGGTGGCTTATCCCTATAAATATGGAACAACTTTTCAAACTGGACGCGGTCAGCAGATAATTAACTAATTATTAAAAGCTAAATGGCTTTATCGTGGAGCCAAAAAAAGCAGCGCCGGAAAATCAAACGACACACGTGACTATGTACTCCTAGGTGTACCAACCCATTTTCCTATATATATATATATATATATATATATATATATATAATTCACCATGTATATATTCATTAGTTAATCTAGTTTGTCAATTTTATTACGTCCATGCAACCTACACTCTAATAGCTAAAGATAGGTCGTAATCCCACCCAAGTATGTGTAGATTGGGTTCACCTTCCCATGCTCTACTCTGAATCCGATGCAAAATTTTGGCTGTAGCTCCCCTCTGTTCTCCTGATACACGTCTCTGCAATATATAGAGATGATGTGTACCCGGAGAACAACAGGGAGAGGCACTAAAAAAAATTATGTGTCGGATCTGGAGTAGAGCATATGGGAAAATGAACCCAATCTACACATACTCGGGCTGTGCATGGATAAGGTTGGACAATTCAAACGAATCATGCTTGTAAATATGCAAATGCATGCGTATTTATACCTATAACCCTTTCGAATGGGAGACACATACTGTTCACGCACACTGATGACTAAAGACACGCATAGCTAGCAAGTTTCATCGGCACGAAGACCAGAACAGAGCAAATAATTAAGGGGGGATGAGGAGATTTCATTTGTGCTCACCCATGAATGCAGGGGCGGAGCTCGTCGAGCACCAGACCCTCACAGCGACGAAACAACTGCATATTTAAATCGAAAGATGAGTAACATAGAATTATTGTTTTTGCCATCAACCTAACTAAATATTTACAATAGTATGCCACCGACATATAAGTCATTCAGGGTTCCGTCAATGTCGAGGCACCCCTAACCTATATAAATGCCATTTAGGGTTCGTCGACGCTAAGGCACCCCTATCCTAAATAGCCGCCATTTAGGGATTCATGGACGCCAAGGAACCCCCTAACCCGCTCGTCCCCAGGTTCCCTCAGGTATGGCGACGCACGGCCGACGGATCAGCACTCGGACCGGGGGATTCTCGGCCTGAGCGACGGCGTCGGGACCGGCGGGACCATTGGCTCCACCATCTATCCCCTCAGAGACCGACGATCCTCGACCCTCTGCCCCGTCCCTAGACCCTAGTTTGGGAGACTGACGATCCCCGACCCGGTTCCATGGGTGCTGATGCATCCCTAACCTCGACCGTGTTCCGTCGGCACCAACGCACCCCTAACATCGACCCAGTTCTTTTTCTGCTTCTTCCTCTTATTGTTCATCTTCTTATTATTATTTTTTCCATCTTTCTTCTTTCTTCTTAACCTAAACTAAACCTAAACTAGACTAAATCTAAACCTAAACTTAAACCTAAGAAAAGAGGAAAAAACCCTGAGGTAAACTTATCCTAAACTAAACTAAATCTAAAATACATAAGAAGAAAAAAGAGGAGCTAGAGTTCACCTTTGGAGTTTTTTTTCTTTTTTTTGTTATGGTTGACAAAAAGAGGAGGTGGACGATGGAGGACGGGGGTGGGGCGGTCGCCGCAGGGCAAAGGGGTGCTAAGGCGCCGGGCCACGGGGGCGACAAGACCGTCGGGCTCCGGGGCGATGGGGTGGTGGAGCAGCAACGGCGATGGGGCGGCTGTGGCGATGGGGCCGCAGGGCTCTGGGTCGGTGGGGTGGTGGGGCGGCGGTGGTGCTGGGCAACATCGGTGCGGGCATGGGTGAGGTGCGCGCGGTGTTGCGGGCGTGGGTGGCGGAGAGACAGGGGGAGAGAGAGGGGTGGGGCTAGGGAGAGAGCGAGAGGGGTGGCCATCAATTAGGATTGGGCACGGTCTTTGGTGTCTGCTTGAAGATGACAAAGAGGTGGGGATGGGCTGTTAAAATGCTGCCCAAAAATGGACCCGACCCATCTCTTTGCCGTCTGCTAGCGGACAACAAAGATTCTTTGTCGTCTGCTAGCAGATGACAAAGAAATGGCTGATGGCAAATTGTATCTTTGACATCAGCCAGGTTTTTGCCATCTATTTTTGTAAGAAGACAGCAAAGACCTTCTTTGTCATCAACTAGTAGACGGCAAAGGACTGGCTGATAGCAAATTCTCTGATTCCAGTAGTGTTATCCACAATATCGTCCACATAAGCTTGAATGCTTTGCCCAATCTGCCTGTGAAAACAATTCTGAACACAACGTTGATAAGTGGCCTGAGCACTTTTGAGCCCAAAGGGGTGAGAAAAGACGTCTTCTCTTGGCCCCGAACTACCATCTTGATGTGATGATAACCAGAATAAGCATCTAGGAAACATAAACTCTCACATCCCACCGTGGCATCAATAATCTAGTCGATACGAGGGAGAGCCAACGGATCAGCTGGACAAGCTTTGTTAAGATCTATGTAATCAACACACATAAGCCAAGTGTCGTTCTTCTTGAGTACAAGCACAAGGTTAGCCAACCACTCTAGATGAAAAACTTCCATGATAAACCCAGCCGCTAAGAGCCGGGCCACCTCTTCTCCAATAGCTTTACGTCGCACTTCATTGAAAAGATGATGGAACTGTTTAACCGGCTTAAACATAGGATCCACATTAAGCATGTGCTCAGTGAATTCTCTCGGAACACCTGGTTTGTCAGAAGATTTCCGTGGAAAGGTATCCTGATTCTCACGGATGAACTCGACGAGCGCACTTTCCTATTTAGGATCCATACTAGGCCCCACTTTAAACTACTGAGATGAGTCACCGACAACAAAATCAACCTGCTTAATATCATCAGCCGAATTAAACTTCAACAAAGGGTCTTGATCCGTAGTGGGATTCTTTAATGGGGTCATATCAGCCGGGTCAATATTATCCTTATAAAACTTAATCTCCTTAGTAGCACAAGCAGACTCTGCATAAGCCGCATCTCCTTCCTCACATTCCAAAGCAATTTTTCGATCACCATGGACCGTAATTGTGCCCTTGTGCCCTGCCTTCTTAAGCTGTAAATAAACATAATAAGGTCAAGCCATAAACTTGGCATAAGCCGGCCACCCAAACAAGGCATGATATAGACTCTTGGTATTACCACTTCGAACCACAGTGTCTCTGCTCTGTAGTCATAGTCATTACCAAAGGAGACTTCCAGGGCAATCTTTCTGATAGGATACGCCGACTTACCAGGAACCACACTATGGGAAAATGTAGAAGATGTCTTAAGATCCTTGTCAGTTAAGTTCATCCGGCGAAAGGTGTCATAATACATGATGCTGATACTGCTGCCACCATCCATAAGCACCTTAGTGAATTTATAACTCCCAACCTGAGGGGCTACCACCAAAGCCATATGACCCACATTCTCAACCCGGGGCGGGTGATCCTCCCGACTCCATGTGATTGTATGTTCTGACTACCGCAAGTATTGAGGCACCACCGGCTCAATAGTACTAACCGTGCGCTTATGAACCTTCTGATCTCGCATACAAAGACTTGTGTTTAAAACATGGTACTGGCCACCATTGAGCTGCTCTAGATTACTCTCGTATCCTGACTGATTACCCTGTTTCTAGTTGCCCTGACCAGACTGTTGGTTATAACCGCCCTCAATGCTTAGGCCTTGATAACCAGAATTTGACCACTGCCACCAAAGCCGAGCCCCTGTGCACCGGATCCTAACCCGCGGGCAGTCCATTATTATTACCGTGATTCTGATTAGAAGTGTAATTCCTGTACTCTCGCATGGGAAAACAATCCTTCCATTCATGAGTTGCCGGCTTATTAGGCACACTATGTTTTGGGAAAGGGTCATTGAGCATTGCTTCAAGATTGAAGTTTTTTCCTTCAAAGGACTGCTTACCATTACCATTACGGCGCTGGTTTTTATACCCTGTATTGGTGTTAGCTATGAGATCTGACCCGCCGTCGGGACTCCATCGCTTACCACCGTTGCCTTGGTTGTTACCATTATGTCCTGCCACATTCAACTGCTGACCTTTGCCATTCCCACCCATCTTGCCCTTGTTGGATTTCTCATCATCAAAACTAGGGTACTTAGTGTTATCAGAGTCAGCATATTTAATGGGAGCTGCCATGAGCTCCCTCATATCATTCCAATGATGCTTAAGCCACGTGAGCTTCTACTTAAGCTGGGTAAAGTGACTGTTCTTCTACGAGACCAGGACCGCTTGACCCGCTGCAATGCTATCCGATGAGTGGATAATAGCTGAGACCCGCCGGACCTAATGGTGGGCCGACTCATCCTCATGTTGTACACAGTTATCCAGATCGATAATCATTAAAGGATGCTTGCATGTTCCTTGAATTTTTTTATGAAACACGCCTTCAACTCTGCCCATGAATTGATGGAATTAGCTGGCAGGCTCTTTAACCACGTATGAGCTGGCTCATCCAAAATCATAGTGAAATACTTTGAACATACTGCATCATTAACATCCAATGGCTCCATGTCCAATTCATAACTCTTAATCCAGCCTTTAGGAGGGAGATCAGCTGTATAATTAGGCAACTTACAAGGACCCTTAAAATCCGTGGGCAGACATTCAATACACAGAGCCGGTACCAAACACGGCATTCCAACTATCCAGGAGGTCATCCCAGCTTCAACTGAGGCCGAAGGGTTCACTTGAAGATGCTGATAAGCCCCCAATTGAGCTGTCGCTTCAGCTTCACGACGAGCTCTATCTTGATCCACAATAGCCCGAGCATTGACCAACTAATATTATCATGGGGCGGGTTATCACGGCGGGGCGGGTTACGACGCCGATCACTGCTAGAACACGCAGGCGACTCAATACGCCGGCTGTAACTTCGACTTGGGCGAGGGGTCAAATGAAGACGTTCATGATTGTATGAATAAGTCGCCTGCTGTGCAACATCCATTTGAATAAGTTCCATGGTGTTTCAGGTTTCTACTCGAACCGGAGACTCGCCCTCGATCGGGATAGCCACCAGCCGTGCCGCCGCTGCTATCATATTATCCATCGGGTTAGAAAAATGCCCCAGCGGTGGTGTCAAGAAATGCTGAGATGGTATTTGATTTGCGGGCGGGTTAGGCATCCGCTCATCCCTCCGTGTCGGCTTAGGATGTCGAGGCTAAGCCACTGCACCGCTTCCAAGTCTGTCCAGGTTTAACTGAAGGTTTACCCGAGCACCTTGAGTGCTTCGACCTGCTCCAGGGGTGTTGAACAAGTTCATAGGCTCATAATGCAAAGGCAGGCGGGTCTGGTGCCTCCTAGGCAGAACTGCATTAGAGGCATTCTGATACAGATGTAAGCCCCAAGCCTCCACTCTTACTTGTTCTAATTCAGCCGCGATCTAAGCCCGGTCTTCCACCATCTTGACATTCTCTGCATTAACATCCTCCTATGCCTTCTGCTTGATTCGCCGCAGTTACCTCAGTTGCAAGAAAAGCGTTCAAAGAGGAAAAAAGATCTGACATAACTTGAGCCGGATGTACAACTGACTCGCCAGCCCTAGCCGTCACCGCCACAGTCAATCAGGATGTCATAGTTGCAGCTGTTGATGAGTTTAGAACCGGCTGTGTACCAGCCATAAAGATAGCAGCCATGTACGACGGCTCATAGGGGTCAAGAATATTGTTGCCATAGGAATAGCCCCTAAGCCTGCCATCATGAAACCGATAGATTTACTCCATATCTCCGGTGGAGGACTCATCATCTAAATAAATGAGAGTCACTCCATCAGATGTAGAGTTTCCCGCAAGCTCCAAGCCTTGCCTGAAACCGACGAAAGCATGCTTCTGGTCGGGTTGAAACCAGGCGAGCTGCGCGCATCGAGCCAACTCGAAGAGGTCGGTGGAGGCATCCGGCTTAGGCTTAGACTCGCCAATTTTTCCGATCAAGGCATGAATTCCGCCGAAGGAGACCCAGTACCCGTACTCGATTGAGTCGGCCTCGGGACCCCAGCCAGCATCGTTGTTGTAGAGATTGCCACGGTGACTCTTGGTCATCCTTCTAATGGCTTATCCCTCAATCCCTGGGAAGGAGCCTTTCAAGAACTCGATACCATCGTGCGCGGGCCCCACAGTGGGTGCCAACTGTCATGGTTTTTTCATGGTAGATGCCCTTGTCAAAGGACTTAGGTGTGGAGCCATCGCAGCGTAGGTTAGCTCGAAGGGGTTAAATGGGATGAGAGACACGAGTTTACCCAGGTTCGGCCCCTCGCCAACGAGGTAAAGGCCTATGCCCTATTTGTGTTGTATTGATTGAGTATCGATTATAAGGGAGCAGAATCACTAACCTAGCTCTCGATAGATTATAACTTGAGTTAACCTGCCGCAGGGTCTCACCTTTATATACACAGGTCAAGTCCCTAGGCTTACAAGAGCCCAAGTCGGATCCTACAACGTGACCAACTCAGGTTCTAAGTCGCCTTGCCTTGCTAGGCAAGTCGTCATCATGGCGGCTCACACCTCCGGGTTATGATACCATCACTTGGTCTTGGGCCTTCAACAGGCCTGCCTTGTAAGCCACCTCCAATCTTCATGTCTCATCTTCTTGGATCTATTTGGGCTTTCTCTTATTGAGTCGCCAATAGTGTAACCCGGCCCCTCCTGGGTGGGTCAATCCTAGGGTTATATCCCCAACAAGATTCATTAAGTGTAGGCGTGTCAAATATCACCAAGCTCGAGAAAAGTTGGGAGACCCAGAAAAGTGAGTGTGCCAAGGCTGAATTAAGCATGAAATGCTCATTGCAAAACGTTGAAAAGATCAAGGCTAAGTTTGATGAAGAGAGGGCCGCCTAGGAAAGTGAAAATGCTAATCTGCTGAAAAGGGCAGAAGATGCTGAGGCTCAGCTTAAGCCGGTGACCGAAGAGTGGTCTGACTTAAAGCAATATATATCTCACATGATAGCTGCCATCTATGGTAAGTGTAATATGCCACTCCTGGTTTGTTTGTTAAATTCCCTGACTCGCCTGGCGACTCATAATATATATAGTGTTAACCTGCCTGGTGACTCTTATGGCAAATATTAACAGGCCCCAGAAGTGCTAGTCTTGGCCAAGATATGTTCTTAAAGCTGAAGGCAGTTTATTCACTGACTGAGCAACTATACTCTAGAACCCTGCGCAGTCTTGTAGCTCTGTCAAATAGAAAAAGGGCAACCCTCATCGAGGCTATGCTGGATCAGCTTTCAACGGTGCTGGCTCAGATTGAAGAAATTAAACTATCAGCTGCTCGTGCAGGAGCCATTGTTGCTCTAAGCTCGTCCAAAGCATGGAAATCCAAGCTGGACCCAGAAGAAATGGCCATCGGGTGTCCAGAGTCTAAAGACGACGGGTCGATCATTGAAGAGGAAGACTTCAACAAGTGCGTCAGAGAGATGTGACCCTTAGTGTGCAAATTTACACAGGAGTTGGATCTGACGAAGTACCAACCAGTTTATGATAGTAGCAATGCCAAGATTAAGCCGCCAACCCATGTGGTTATAGACCTTACCCCGCCAAGGCACAAGCATACCTTTGCTCCTAAAGTCAATTCGTCTCTTATCTTTAACGATGAAGCTACCTTCAAAGCATTAACGGGCCTCAACTAGAGATCGGATACTCTCTAGATGACAAACAAGGAAGAGCTGGCACAGGATGACCCGGAGGCTTCTACCTCAAGGCTCCAAGACGACAACCACCCGCCAGGCTAGAACCGTGGTGGTGCTGATGTTGGCTCAATGGAGTGATGTAACTCCAGGAAAAAACTTAGTCAAAAACTCCTTGGGCTCAACTGTAGCTGTGTAATTGGTAGTTTGAAAAACAATTATCTGTTCAGTCATGCCTTCGTGCATGTTTTTCCAGCCATGCTTCAACAATGTAATATTTTTAACTTGAGTATTTCAACTTGTGTCAAAATGTCTTCGAAAGCTTGACCTGTAACCTATAATATATCCAACCGTGTCTTGTGCTGGCGACCTAAAAATCTCAAATCAAGGTGAGTTAAATACCCCAACAATCCAGGGCGACTTATATTCGTATCCCATTTTGGAAAAAAAAATCACCTCGGCGGCTTAGAACCGTAACAGAATCAATATAGAGTAATATGACCTGGATCAACATGACTCGATACTTCTCAGCTGTAAGAAGGTTGCTGCAAAATAGAAATAAATAGTATGCACCACACAAATATTTGTTAAGCCGGCTTATAAGGCACGACTAGAATAGATTAATTTTGAAAAAAATCAATTTTTTACTTCGTAGAAGCTTGGCATAAAGGCCTATAATCTCGTAAGCCGGCTCTCAAATGACATAAATCTGTTGTTTAAACCTTAACTATTTCAGGGTCTTATTGACAGATTAACAGTTAAGTGTACGAACGGGCCACATAGCGGAGAGACTACATCAAACAGGTGGGTTTATCCTAGCTCATTGTAAGCCTGCTCTCATGTGAAATAAACCGCCATTTAAACCTTGACGAGTTTAGGGTATTTAAAAGATTAACTATCAAGAGTACGGCAGGTCACCTAGCGGAGTAGCAATTTGCAAACAGGCACATTTAACTGAGTCATGGCATGAAATCTGGTCAAAATGGGTTATACAGCTATACTCATTGAGTAGGAAGTCCCCAAACGATCCATAACATGGCATAAAAGCCAATCAATAGGGTTATACACTATGCTCATAGAGCAGGAAGCCCCCAAGTGACCAATAACATGGCATAAAAGCTAATAAAGAGTGTTATACGCTATGCTCATGTAGCAGGAAGCCCCCGAATGACCTGATGATGAATCAACAATGACTCTTGGTCAACAATTTTGATACGAAACAAGAGATGCCCCGAATTTCGGGGATGCCGGTTTATTATATTGATCATAAAAAGATATGTACATCAAGGAATATACATAAAGTGCTGAGAGTCTATGACTCAAGTGTAGCAAGGTCAAAGATGAGCAATGTTCCACGACCTGCGGGCCTCCTCTTCCGATTTGCGTGAATCCTTATTGAGATTTTTGCTAACCACAAAAGGCCCTTCCCGAGGAGGGGAAAGCTTATGCATCACTTTCTGGTCTTGAATCAAACAAAGCACTAAGTTGCCCAACTGAAAGGTCCGACTTCGAACTCTACGGCTGTGAAAGCGACATAGGTCTTGTTGATAAATCACCAATCGAGCTGCTGCTAGGTTTCACTCTTCATCCAAAGCATCAAGTGTGTTCTAATGCGCCGTCTCATTATCATCTTCAGCGTAAGCCGCCACCCTGGGTGTGTCATGACTAATAGCCCGTTGATCTATTGGGGGTGGTTCTGATACTCCAAAGGACTAAATGAATCTCATCAACCCAACAACTCAGCATTCGCTCCAGGGGAACCATAAGTCGGGGTTTGATCCCTCTAAAAATTTCTTGGTTAGCCCTTTCTTCTTGACAAGTAGACTGTTGATGAGCCACAGAAGAAACACCAAGACATATATGCTCTCTCTGAAAAAACTCCTTCGTAGAACCCTTAGACAAATTAGTGCCATTATCAGTGATAATACTGTGAGGATAACCAAAACAGAAGATCAGCTTTTTAACAACTTGAACTGCAGTCTTCGCATCACACTTGTTGACTAGCTCCGCCTCAACCTACATGGTGAACTTGTCAACCGCCACCAAAAGTTGGGTCTTCTTATCCTTAAACCACTTGAAGGGTCCAAACATATCAAGCCCAAAACTGCAAATGACTAAGTTACTGGATCATCCGCAATTCCTGCGCCAGTACATGCGCTTGTCTAGAAAATTTCTGACATCTGTCACACTTGCTAAAGATATCCTTTGCATCAGCATGAGCCGTCGACCATTAAAACCCATGACGAAAAGCCTTAGCCACCAAAGACTTTGAGCCAGCATGGTGACCACAATCGCCTTCATGAATCTCTCATACAATTTCATAGCCCTCCTCAAGAGAAATATAGCGCTAGAACACACTAGTCACACTACATCGGTGTAACTCACCGTTGATAATAGTCATATACTTAGATCTCCTGGTGATCTACCGTGCTAAAGTTTAATCCTCATGTAACTTGCCATGGGTCATATAAGCCAGATAGGGCAATGTCGAATCAGGAATAGCATGAAGAGCCGCCACGAGTTGACCCTCCGAGTCAGGTATAGCAAGATCCTCCTCAGATGGTAACTTGACCAAAGGAGTATGTAAAACATCAAGGAAAACATTAGGGGTACCGGCTTACGCTGAGACCCAAGACGGGATAGCGCATCAGCCGCCTGATTCTTCGGTTGATCGATGTGATCCACCTGGTAACCCAGAAAGTGACCAGCAATGTTTTCAACCGCCTGATGATAAGCCACCATGAGTCTATGTTTAGAGTCCCACTTTCCTGATACTTGTTGAGCCACCAAGTCTGAGTCGCATAGGCGCCTAACCCGGCTTAAATTCATCTCCTTCGCCGTATGAAGCCCATGGAGCAAAGCTTCATACTCAGCTGCATTTTTAGTACAAGGAAACATCAGCCTTAAAACATAACATAACTTATCACCTCGTGCGGAATTCAAAATAACTCCAGCCCCCGAGCCATCCAATTTCCTAGAACCATGAAAGTGGATTATCCAATATGTGTTATCAGGATTCTCCTCAGGGGTTTGCAATTCTGTCAGGTCATTGATGAAATCCACCAAAGCATGAGACTTAATGGTTGTTCTTGGCACATATTTCCAGTTGTGAGGTCCAAGCTCAATTGCCCACTTAGCAACCCGGCCTGTGGCTTCTCTGTTTTGAATAATATCTCCCAAGGGAGCAGTGCTGACCATAGTAATAGGATGCCGAAGGAAATAATGTTTCAACTTTTAACTTGCCATGAACACCCCAAACACCAGCTTCTTCAAATGTGGGTATCTTTACTTGGATTCAGTCAAGACCTCACTGATATAATAAGATGGCCACCAAACCGGATATTCCATACCCGCCTCCTTGCGCTCCACTACAATGACCACACTAACTGCTTTATTGTTAGCGGCCACGTACAGGAGCAAAGGATCTTTTTCAATTGGAGCAGCATGGATGGGTGTAGTGACCCGACCTCAAACGGTCAAGTCTCTGTGCTTCAGTGTCATCCCTGGATCGTTAATGCTGACACACACAGTACTCGAAGGATTTATAACAGAGTAGCAATCGCACACTTATTACATCGGATGTCTCAAAAGAGATCTTATTACAATAAATATTGCTTAAGGCCATCTAATACGATAACAACGGAAGGCTTGGAAGATAAAGTGAGTCCATCAACTCCAACGGCATAGCTGAGCTGCACGGTAACAATCTAACAAACCTTACTCCTTGTCTGAAAAGTTTGCAACATAAAATGTTGCAGCCCGAAAATGGGTCAGCACATGGAATATGCTGGCAAAGTAACATAGTAGAGCAAGAACAGAATAATGCTATCACTACATGCATATATGGCAGGTGGAAAGCACTATGGTTACAGTTTTGCGAAAACCAAATTTTTTCCTACAACAAAGGAATAGATTTTAATTTAACTATCATGGTAGTTGAAACAACATTGAGAAGGTTCCTCGAACACAATCCCAATTAAAGTGATTAACAACCCAACAATGTTAATTAAGAGTGATGAGATACTTAAGATACTCCAAGTACTAGATACTCAAGATTGTCCATAACCGAGGACACGGCTAACCATGATTAGTTTATACACTCCGCAGAGGTTCGCGCACTTTTCCCACAAGACTAGATCTCCTCCGTTGGATTTCTCGCACTACATGGTGTTTTAGAAACAGATGGCCGAGACACGGTCTTTCAGAAACATTAACTCTCTACTCCGGGTAGAACATACCAAACCTACAAACCCACTACCTGCTGATCTACCTCTTCAAAGCTTCACGTAACTTACTCAACTATGATAGAGCCCATAATAACTATGCTAGAACCTACAAACCCACTACCTGCTGACCACGGAAGTTTCTAGCATGAATCATCTCAGTTCCCTTTGAGCCTTGGTGGCGGTCCATAGGAAGATCACACGGGTACTCCGGTATTTCCAAAAAATACAGGCAACACTGGGTAGTCCAGGTGCCTCAATCCACCTAGATGTGTATTTAAGTTGCCACCATAAGTTGAACCATTAATTAACAGTCTCACATCTATCATGGATTTCACTCTCCCAAACCAAGTCTATGAGCATAGCATAGCAATATAAGCAACACGTAGAAGTAACTCCCAGGGTTTGAATGTAACAGGGTAATAGGTTCTACCTCATCAACAACTTCCCAACCCATAAGTTAATGTCATCCTAACCATGCAATGTTTGAGGATTGGAACTAATGCATAAATACTGGGTGATAAAGGTATATGATCAGAGTGTTACTTGTCTGGCTGACGATCTGCGTAACCTAGAGACTCCAAATAAAACGCTTCGCACTCCGGCAATTCTATCACAAACAAACAATAGAATACATAAGCAACAATGAAAGAAGCACAGGTAAAACTCAAATAAGAAGATCTAACCAGAAAGTTCAACTTAAGAACTCCGGTTTGCAAAAAAGAATCAAATCAAACAGAGCAACGAAACTCAAACGGCGAAGGAAACAAGACCCGTTTACTAATCTGAACTAAGGTCAAATTTTACAGTACCAAAATATTGCTCAAGTTGGTTAAGAGGAAAGACGGTCTCGAGACGAAGATCTAGGCGTTTGAATCGCCTGATTCCGACTAACGAGCGAAAAGATAAACAGAAACGAAAATCGGATCTGAAATCACGATCGAGAATAATCGCGGAAAAATCCGATAAAAGAAAACTGACGGATAGGCTAACGAACGAGCGTTCGCTATCTGTAACTAACGAGCAAAAACCGTTCGTTGAAACGAATGAACAGATGAATGTCCGCTAAAAAGAGGAACCGGAAAAAAAACTGTGAACCGATCTAAAAAACGAACTAGGGTTTTTAAAAAAATGAATCGGTTTTCTTTGAAAAAAACCGGACGGCGGCGGAACGGCGCGGTACCTCCGGCAAGGCAGGGCTCGGGCGGCGGGGCGGCGGGCTTGCGGCCAGGCAGGGCGAGGGCGACGCAGCACGGCGAGGGCGGCGGCGGCGCGGCTG
>NC_041386.1:351456010-351464181 GCF_002162155.2 Triticum dicoccoides
CGGGGCTGCCATGGCGGCGCGGCTCGGAGGCGGGGCTGCCGCGGCGGCAGGTTGTGGTGGTGGCGGGGGGCTCGGGCGGCGTATATAAAGTGCGGGGCGGGTGTCTTGGAGGAGGGGCAAGGCGGCGACGGTGGAGGAGTCCAGCTCGGACTCTGTCCGAGTCGGTGGCGGCGGCGCGCGCGACTCCGCGCCGGAGACGGCGGCGGCGCGGTTGGGCCGGCCCGGTTGGGTTTGGGCCCAGTCGGCGCTTGGAAGCTCTCTTTTTTTTAAATAAAATTCCGCTGAACAAAAAATAAATCCTGCAAAATAAAATAATACTCTAAAAATGCCAAAACAAATTTTCACCGTCTAAGTAAAATATTTAGAAAAAGATGAACATTTTCTTGGCCCTAAAATGCAATTTTTAAAACGTGCAATTTTTCTAATGCAAATAAAATCCAAATAAATCCAATAAATGATTTTAATATTTTTCCTCTAATATTTCAGTTATTTTGGAGAAGTCATATTATCTCCTCTCATATATTTTATTATGAAATATTTTTTGGAGAGAAAAATAATCAAAATCAAAAATCTTCGTTTCATTATTTGATAAAAACCAAATATGAAAACCGGGAAATCCCCAACTCTCTCCGAGGGTCCTTGAGTTGCTTAGGATTTCGAGGATTGTGGAACGAAAATGCAATAAAATATGATATGCATGAATGATCTATGTATAACATTCCAAATTGAAAATTTGGAATGTTACAAACCTACCCCCCCCTTAAGATGAATCTCGCCCTCGAGATTCGGGTTGGCTAGAAAATAGGTGTGGGTGGTCTTTGCGAAGATCATCCTCTCGTTCCCAGGTGGCTTCATCCTCGGTATGGTGACTCCACTGAACTTTGCAAAACTTGATAACCTTGCTGTGGGTGACTCGGCTGGAAAACTCAAGAATCTTAACTGGCTTTTCCTCATAAGTCAAATCACTATCCAACAGAATCGCCTCCAAGGGTACTATATCTCTTAATGGTATATCGGCCATCTCAACATGACACTTCTTCAACTGTGAAACGTGGAACACGTCATGAACTCCTGACAGTCCTTCAGGTAACTCCAACTCATAGGCAACTTCTCCCATCCGTTCCAAAACACGATACGGTCCTACAAATCTCGAGGCTAACTTTCCTTTAACTCCAAAATGTTTCACTCCTCACAAGGGTGATACTCACGGATATACTCTGTCTCCAATTTCATAGGTTACCTCCTTGCGTTTCAAGTCTGCATAACTCTTCTGCCTGGACTGAGTAATCTTCAGTCTATCATGAATCAACTTGACCTTCTCTTCAGACTCCTTGATCAAGTCTGGTCTAAACAACTATCGGTCTCCTACTTCATCCCACATTAATGGTGTTCTGCACCTTCGTCCGTACAGGGCTTCGAACGGTGCCATCTTCAAACTGGCTTGGTAGTTATTGTTGTATGAGAACTCTGCATAAGGCAAATTGTCATCCCAACTAGATCCATAATCTAGCGCACAGGCTCTCAACATGTTCTCTAGAATCTGATTGACTCTCTCTATCTGTCCATCCGTCTGCGGGTGAAACGCTGTACTGAACTCCAGTCTTGTTCCCAAGGTCTAGTTTAACTGATGCCAAAACTTTGAGGTAAACTGTGTTCCTCTATCTGATACGATGGTCCTTGGAACTCCATGCAGACATACGATCCTGGACATATATATCTTGGCCAACTTCGCACTTGTATAAGTGGTTTTCACTGGGATAAAGTGAGCCACTTTGGTCAAGCGATCAAATACTACCCATATGGAATCATATCCTAATTTGGTCCTGGGCAATCCGGTGATAAAGTCCATGCCAAGTTTATCCCACTTCCATTCGGGTATCGGCATAGGCTGTAACAATCCTGCAGGCTTTTGATGCTCTGCCTTCACTCTCTGACATACATCACAAATGGCTACATACTCGGCAATATCCTTCTTCATACCCGTCCACCAGAAACATTCCTTAAAATCCAAATACATCTTGGTGTTTCCGGGGTGTATCGAGTATGGTGAGTCATGGGCCTCATGTAGTATTAACTTCCTAATCTCTGTGTTATTGGGCACGTATATCCAGTCCTTAAACCATAAGGTATCATGCTCATCCTCATGAAAACCTTTGGCCTTTCCTTTGCTCATCTTCTCCTTTATCTTGGAAATCTCTTTGTCATCCTTCTGAGCTTCCCGAATCTTACCCAACAATGTCGACTGAACTTCCATTGTTGTAACAAAACCTCTAGGAACAATCTCTAATCTAAGTTCCATGATATCCTCTGCTAACTCCTTTGGTACTCCCTTACTCACAAGGATATTAGCATAACTCTTCCGGCTCAAAGCGTCTGCTATGACATTGGCCTTTCCTGGATGAAAGTGCAGCTTCATGTCATAATCCTTTATAAGCTCCAACCATCTCCTCTGCCTAAGGTTCAGTTCCTTCTATGTGATGATGTACTTCAAACTCTTATGATCCGTGTACACATCACAACGGTTTCCAATAAGATAATGTCTCAAAGTCTTCAATGCATGCACTACTGCTGCTAGCTCCAAATCATGTGTGGCATAGTTCAACTCGTGAGGTTTTAGTTGTCGTGAGGCATACGAAACAACTCTTCCGTCCTGCATAAGCACACTTCCAAGTCCTAAGCGAGAGGCGTCGCAATACACCTGGAAATCCTTATGTATATCTGGCAGTGTCAGCACTGGGGCTGTAGTCAAACGTTTCTTCAACTCCTGGAAACTTTCCTCGCAATCTTCCATCCATTTAAACTTAGTATCCTTATTCAATAACTCCGTCATTGGTTTCGCAATTTTGGAAAAATTCTCAATGAATCTCTGATAGTATCCTGCGAGTCCAAGGAAACTGCAGATCTCGCTAACTGAAGTGGGTGCCAACCATTCAGTGACCGACTGAACCTTGTTGGGGTCTACTGCTATACCTTCTCCTGATATAACATGTCCAAGGAATCCGACTTCCTTCAACCAAAACTCGCATTTGCTGAACTTGGCATACAACTGGTGTTCCCTGAGTTTCTCAAGAACTAATCGCAAATGCTCCTTGTGCTCCTCTTCATTCTTCGAATATACCATTATATCATCAATAAACACCACAACAAATTTGTCCAAATATTCCATGAATACCTTGTTCATCATGCTCATGAAATAGGAAGGAGCGTTGGTCAGTCCAAACGACATGACCGTATACTCATATAATCCGTAACGCGTGGTGAATGCTGTCTTTGGTATATCTTTATCTCGAATCTTCAACTGATGGTATCCCGATCGCAAATCAATCTTTGAAAACACCTTAGCTCCTTGCAGCTGATCAAACAGATCATTGATCATCGGCAGTGGGTACTTGTTCTTGATCGTCACTTCATTCAAGGCCTGATAATCAACAACCATTCTTAGGGATTTATCCTTCTTCTCAACCAAAAGCACTGGGGCTCCCCAAGGTGATGAACTCCTTCGAATGTATCCTTTCTCCAATAACTCCTTGATCTGTTTCTTAATTTCCTCCAGATCATTCGCGGGCATCCGATAGGGTCTCTTGGATATTGGCCCTGTCCCTGGCAATAGCTCTATCAAAAACTCGATGTCTCGATCCGGTGGCATGCCTGTTAACTCCTCTGGAATAACATCCGGCTAATCCCTCACTACAGGCACTTCCTCCTGAACAACTCCCGTGAGGGTATTCACTTGGCTCCTCCTAGGCACATGCCTAGATACATAGTTAATCATTTTTCCCTCTAGGGTGGTGAGATAAATCGACTTACTAGCACAGTCAATACTTCCTCCATACTTTGACATCCAGTCCATGCCTAATATCACATCCAATCCTTTTGACTCCAAGATAATTAGGTCGAACGGAAAAACATGGGTGCCAATGGTTAGGGGTATCTGGTCGCACCATCTACTAGCCATATACTCTGCTTCAGGTGAACTCACTAAGAGAGGGGTCCTAAGGGTTTGGGTTGGTAGTTTAAACTTATCCACGAATCCCCTTGATATGTATGAATGCGATGCACCAGTATCAAAAAGAACAAGAGCGGTAAATGACTTAACCAAAAACTTACCTATTACTGAGTCCGGCTGCTCTTCAACCTCCTCCACGTTAACATGGTTCACTTGTCCTTTGTTGAAGGGATTGGGCTTCTTCCCAGCGCTCCCATTTTCGTTTCAATTCTTTCCTTCAGGGCACTCTGTGGCATAGTGTCTAGTCTTCCCGCACTTGAAGCAAGTAACGTGACTTAGATCTCTTTTGGCGGGTGTGGCTAGATTGGGGCGGTTCTGATTGTTATTGGCTCCGTTACCATTCCCATTCTTAGTACCATTGTGGTTATGCGATCCTCCTTCGGTGTGGTTATGACCTCCATGGTTATGAACAAGTCCTCCCAAGTTCGGGGTTAGGCGAAGCTTCTCCTAAGCTCCTGAGTTATACCTCCCTTGTCCATACTTCCTCTTTTCGGCTCTTAATCTGCTGCTGCTTCCCTTCAATCATAAGAGCCTTATCTACCAACTCTTGGTAGTTGTTGAAGGTTGCTACCATCAACTGCATACTCATCTCATCATTCAGCCCTTCCATAAACTTCTCCTGCTTCGCGGCATCTGTGGCCACATTGTTAGGGGCATAGCGAGATAGCTTGCTAAACTCATCCACGTACTGAGCCACAGTACGGTTCCCCTGGCGTAAGTTGCGAAACTCATGCTTATTCATATTCATGGCTCCAGTTGAGACATGGGCTGTGCGGAAAGCTTGCTGAAACTGGTCCCAAGTGACATTGGCTATGGGGAAAGTGGCCGTGTAATTCTCCCACCATGAGGCTGTTGGTCCATGTGATTGATGTGCGGCAAAGTGCACCTTCTCAGTATCTATGCAACCTGCGGTGGTCAACTCTCTTCCAATACGGCATAGCCAATCATCAACAACTATAGGCTCGGTGCTACTGGAAAACACCGGCGGTTGTAACCTTAGAAAATGGGCTAGGTTGTCCACTAGCGGCGGGTTGTTGTTGTTGTTGTTGCCCTGGTTCTGAACTAGCAATTGCATCAAGGTGTTCTGCTGCTGGATCAACTGAGTGAGCTTCAGCGGGAAGGCAAAACCGGTGTCAACTGAGTGATCTTTTAAATGGGTTTAGATGGAAGACATTAGAATAGAATGAGGTCTATTGAGAAGGCACTACCCATATGCACATGAGACAAACACAATCATTCACTCAATCAATCAAGCAAGGGCATACAAGCGGTCTAGAACTATCGCAAAAGTGCTCAACTACTACTGAATACATGGGGGAATACTACTAATCATTGGGTGGTCATCTAGAAATTTTGACCGTTGGAGGACTCCATGATATCTGCTCCAGCTTCGTCTTCAAAGTCATCATCACTAGGGTCGGAGTCGGTGTCGTCGATGATGATGTAGTCCTCCGGACAAATCTCCTTGGGTTCTTCATCTTCTTCTACTGGAGTGGGGTCTCCCATGAATATTCTGATCTTCTTAATCAGGTTATCATTCTTCTCAAGTAGTGTCGCAATTTCCTCCTCATATCCATTGCGTGTAGACTTAAGTTCTTCTTCCAGCTCGATGATCCTTGTCTTCGCCTTCTTCAAATCTATTATGTCTACGCACATCTAATTCTCCTGGCGTCGAATGTGTTGGTTTAGTTCCTGGATGAAAGCTGCAATTGATCTATCCTTCCTGGTGCTGATCATCTCCCATTGCTCGTCTCGGCGCCCACATATCTGGTAGATAGTGTCCTTAAGATCCTTGCGATATACTTCTCCAATGCGTCCCCTGGTGATGTGAGCTGCCATACTATTTCCTAAACGCCAGGTTGGTGCGTCGAAGGAAAATTCTATAGGCTTAGTGACTAGCGTGAAGGTCCTTCCTGGAACTTGAACTTGAATCATCCATCGCTCCTCTTCTGGTAAAGTGGCGTTGTATGTCCCAGTGAAGCTTGGTATTCCAATGTTCAGGTACCTAGTGACTTCCTTCAAGTGTCGTCCAAAAGGTGATTCTTCCTCCGATTGTGCAAACTTGTTCTTCATCTCCGCCATCCTAAAGAGTAGACCATCGTGAGGTCGTGTCCCGGTTAGCTTAGTGGTCGTGTCCTACACTGAGCGTGTGCTCTGATACCATCTTTGTAGCGACCCGAGCTCAAACGGTCAAGTCTCTGTGCTTCAGTATCATCCCTGGATCGGTAATGCTGACACACACAATACTCAAAGGATTTATAACAGAGTAGCAATCACACACTTATTATATCGTATGTCTCAAAAGAGATCTTATTACAATAAATATGGCTTAAGGCCATCTAATACGATAACAGCGGAAGGCTTGGAAGATAAAGTGAGTCCATCAACTCCAACGGCATAGCTGAGTTGCACGGCAACGACCTAACGAACCTTACTCCTCGTCTGAAAAGTCTACAACATAATACGTTGCAGCCCGAAAACGGGTCAGCACATGGAATATGCTGGCAAAGTAACACAGTAGAACAAGAACATAATAATGCTATCACTACATGCATATTTGGCTGGTGGAAATCTCTATGGTTGCAGTTTTGCGAAAAGCAAATTTTTCCCTACAACAAAGGAATAGATTTTAATTTAACTATCATGGTAGTTGAAACATCATTGAGAAGGTTCCTCCAACTCAATCCCAATTAAAGTGATTAACAACCAAACAATACTAATTAAGTGTGATGAGATACTTAAGATACTCCAAGTACTAGATACTCAAGATTGTCCATAACTGGGGACACGGCTAACCATGATTAGTTTATACACTCCATAGAGGTTCGCGCACTTTTCCCCACAAGACTCAATCTCCTCCTTTGGATTTCTCGCACTACATGGTGTTTGAGAAACGGATGACCGAGACACAGTCTTTCAGAAACATTAACTCTCTACTCCGGATAGACCATACCAAACCTACAAACCCACTACCTGCTGATATACCTCTTCAAGAGCTTCACGCAACTTACTCAACTATTATAGAGCCCATAATAGCTTGTGGCTGCACACGGAAGTTTCTAGCATGAATCATCTCAGTTCCCTTTGAGCCTGGGTGGCGGTCCATAGGAAGATCACACGGGTACTCCGGGATTTCCAAAATACAGGCAACACTGGGTACTCCAGGTGCCTCAATCCACCCAGATGTGTATTTAAGTTGCCACCTTAAGTTGAACCATTAATTAACAATCCCACATCTGTCATGGATTTCACTGAACCAAACCACGTCTACGAGCATAGCATAGCAATATAAGCAACGCGTAGAAGTAACTCCCAGGGTTTGAATGTAACAGGGTAATAGGTTCTACCTCATCAACTACTTCCCAACCCACAAGTTAATGTCATCCTAACCATGCAATGTTTGAGGATTGGAACTAACGCATAAAAACTGGGTGATAAAGGGATACAATCAAAGTGTTACTTGCCTTGCTGACGATCCGCGTAACCTAGAGACTCCAAATAACATGCTTCGCACTCCGGTAATTCTATCGCAAACAAACAATAGCATACATAAGCAACAATCAAAGAAGCACGGGTAAAACTCAAATAAGAAGATCTAACCAGAAAGTTTAACTTAAGAACTTCGGTTTGCAAAAAAGAATCAAATCAAACGGAGCAAGGAAACTCAAACGGCGAAGGAAACACAATCCGTTTACTAATCTGAACTAAGGTCAAATTTTACAGTACCAAAATCTTGTTCAAGTTGGTTAAGAGGAAAGAGGGTCTCGAGACGAAGATCTAGGTGCTTAAATCGCCTGATTCTGACTAACGAGCGAAAAGATAAACAGAAACGAAAATCAGATCAGAAATCTCGATCGAGAATAATCGCTGAAAAATCCGATAAAAGAAAACTGACGAACATGCTAACAAACGAGTGTTCGTTATCTATAACTAACGAGCGAAAACCTTTCGTTGAAATGAACGTACGGAAGAACGTCCGCTAAAAAGAGGAACCGGAAAAAAAACCGGTGAACTGATCTAAAAAACGAACTAGGGTTTTCAAAAAAACCGAACCGGTTTTCTTTGAAAAAAAAACCGGGCGGCGGCTGAACGGAGCGGTACCTCCGGCGAGGCGGGGCTCGGGCAGCAGGCTTGCGGGGCGAGGGCAGCGTGGCGCAGCGAGGGC